>NW_027261113.1:157500-175000 GCF_045791955.1 Oncorhynchus clarkii lewisi
ATGAAGATAAAGAGAGAGAAGGAGAGAAAGATATAGAAATATAGAGAGAGATGAAGATAAAGAGAGAGATAGATATAGAAATATAGAGATAGGAAGAGATGAAGATAGAGAGAGAGAAAGATATAGAAATATAGAGAGAGATGAAGATAAAGAGAGAGATAGATATAGAAAGAGAGAGATATATAGAGATAGAGAGAGATGAAGATAAAGATAGAGAAAGATAGAGAGAGATGAAGATAAAGAGAGAGAAAGATAGAGAGAGATGAAGATAAAGAGAGAGAAAGATATAGAAAGAGAGAGATATATAGAGATAGAGAGAGATGAAGATAAAGATTCCCTCACCGTGATACAGGCCAGGTTCCCACTCTTCTACTCGCTGGTTTCATCTGACACAACTGAATGACTTGGCTCAAACTGTCCCAGATCTAACTCAGCTCCACTTAGCTGAGCCCAAACTTATGGCCCTGGCAGGCTGCATTCGGACCCACAGTGACGCAAATGAACAGACCGACGGGCCTTCCACGGTGATGATCATCAGCAGGCTTGTGGTTACGTCCCAAATGGCACACTATTCCCTATATAGTGCTTTACTTTTGACCAGAGCCCTATAGACCCTGGTCAAAAGTAGTGCACTGTAAAGGGAATAGGGTGCCATTGGAGACGTAACCACTGTCTCTCCCAAACCCCTTCATCATGACCTCTAATGTACTTTAACACATGGTTGTGTTTGGCTCAGACTGTGCTCATCACCCAGACTTAACCACCACCTGCATTAACCTGTAATAACACACACACACTGGTTTCTCTCTCTCCCCGCGACTACATGTAGCCAGGCCACAGAACAGTCATTATGTCAGTGCAGGTGTTGGCCTGTAGTGTTGGTAGTAGGTGTTCTGACAGCGGAGGATGGTCCACAGTGTGGAGGAAGAGGACAACAGTCTGGTGTTTAGATGTACCAACCCTGTCTCAACCTATCAGCCATATAATACAACAACAGAAAGAGCTGGTAAGATGGAAAAGTAATGATATAACTAACGATATAATCCCCATTTATTAGGAGGGAGAATATAGACAGTAGTAATGACACAGGTGGTCAAGGTTCATTTGTCTTTTACCATTCAATGTTCTACGTTGATAAAATGCTGCCACACAGATTAAACATAAAACCCCAGCTACTGGACTGAAGATGCTTTCTCCCGGAGGGAAGAATCCATTTACTGTCTGACGTCTAAACCCTGACCTCTGACCTCCTGACCTCCTGTATCACCCACCCCCCCCCCCTCCTCATTAATGTGGTGTCATTAATGATATTTATTAATGCTGTCTTCCTATTTGACACCAGCTCAGTCGGCCCGGTGTGACTGATGTCCGTGTGAGTGCTCTGGCCACGTCCTGAACAGCCACTCAGGTTTCCCCTGTTCCCACCCTGGCCTGGCCATATGACTTAATCACTATTAACCCCGAGAGGAGAACGCCAGAGCGGGGAAGAACAGGGACGAGTGGGAAGAGATGGAGCCTGAGCCGGGATGAGTCAATCAAACCAGATCAGTTCAGGGGGACACACTTTCATTCCTCTTAAGAGTGGAGCAGAGGGCTCTCTGGGGACCTGAGGCCCTTTGGAGTCGCCCGAGTCATCACTAGTTAGGGAACATTGAATCTAACCTAACCAGGCCTGTATGTGGGGTTACAGAACATTGAACCTAATCTAACCTGTATGTGGGGTTACAGAACATTGAACCTAACCTAACCTGTATGTGGGGTTACAGAACATTGAACCTAATCTAACCAGGCCTGTATGTGGGGTTACAGAACATTGAACCTAATCTAACCAGGCCTGTATGTGGGGTTACAGAACATTGAACCTAACCTAACCAGGCCTGTATGTGGGGTTACAGAACATTGAACCTAACCTAACCAGGCCTGTATGTGGGGTCACTTTTAAAGTGGTAAATAAATATTATCCTGGGCTTTAAATGGACAGAGAAGAGAGTGAACAGCTCTATTAAAACCCTGGTTTGTTTCAATACCCTGCATCATGTCAGTCTCTTCTCGTCAGACATGTTCAGCCAGCTGGCGTGTTTACTCTGTACTGTACTTCTGCTAACAGGATTTATAATGAGGTTACACATCTTAACTTTCCTGGTAACAATCTTTGTGGGCCCAGACCCTTCTAACTCTCCTCCCCCAGCCCCTAAAAACCACAGCATGGGTTCCCTGTCTGCGGCAGCTATAGAAGGGAGGGAGAGAGTGTCAGTGAGCCCCTGTGCCATAAATGTAGAGGGTATAATTCCTCCACCAACACCTCCTCAACCTCCCCCACTCCTCCCCAAACACCTCCTCAACCTCCCCCACCCCTCCGCAACACCTCCTCCACCCCCCCCCCCTCCCCAACACCTCCTCAACCTCCCCCACCCCCACAACACCCCCTCAACCTCCCCCACCCCTCCCCCAACACCTCCTCAACCTCCCCCACCCCTCCCCAACACCTCCTCAACCTCCGCAAACACCTCCTCAACCTCCCCCACCCCCCCAACACCCCTGCAATCTCCCCCACCCCTCCCCAACACCTCCTCAACCTCCCCCACCCCCCCAACACCTCCTCAACCTCCCCCACCCCTCCCCAAACACCTCCTCAACCTCCCCCACCCATCCCCAACACCTCCTCAATCTCCCCCACCCCTCCCCAACACCTCCTCAACCTCCCCCACCCCTCCCCAAACACCTCCTCAACCTCCCCCACCCCTCCCCAACACCTCCTTAACCTCCCCCAACACCTCCTCAAACTCCACCACCCCCCCAACATCTCCTCAACCTCCCCCACCCCTTCCCCAACATCTCCTCAACCTCCCCCACATCTCCTCAACCACCCCCAACACCACCACCTCTACCCACCAATGCCTGCCTTCCATACCCACTATCCACTCTTCCATGTGTGCCCCCCCCCATTAGCTCACTTTTATTACATTACCCACATTCCCCAGAGAGGCAGGAACCTCTCCCCCACTCCTCCCTCCACCTCTCCTGTACCCCCTCTCTGCTAAACTGATTTCTTCTGGGACTACAGGAGGACGACAGGCAGCCTGGTGGAAAGTAGTGGGAGTCTCTCTGTACTGTAACTAGAGTCACTCCTTCCTTCCCTTCCCCCACTGGGCCGAGCCGAGCACAGCCTCCCTGGGGCCCCAGAGGAGGGAGGGAGGGAGGGAGCGAGGGAGGGAGGGGAGAGAGAGAGAGAGAGATGGACAGATGGAGGAAGATGGGCTGTTCTGTTCTGCCAGGCCCAGACGACCCCGGTATGTTGCAGTGCTGTTCATACGTAGCCACATTGGTGCGCAGGGCAGGCAGCGAGATGCACACACACCTACAGTGGAGGCTACACCCCCCCCCCCCCCCCCCCCCCCACACACACACACACACACACACAGCAGGCTAAACATACACTTGGCAGCCTCTCTCTCTCTCTCCCTCTGCCTCTTTCTCCCTCTCTCTCTTTCCTCCCTGTCAGTCTAATGGATTGGCCTTTCTGCCTCCAGACTCTACATCCCCACTGGTTCCTCTTGTAAAGCAGGGCTCTGTGGACCAGCCGACAGGGTTATTACTACAAAACCCCAGCCTCTGGGGGGAGAGGGGCAGAGGAAGACAGACAGACAAGGAGAGAGAGCTAGAGAGAGATAGAGGGGGGGTCGAGCTAGAGAGAGAGAGAGAGAGAGACATATGCTCACAGGAGCACAGTCAGGAACAAAGTGCCTGGACTAATGTAATGTCAGAGGCAAATTGAAACAGAAGGCACCTTGCTGTGGCTCTTTCAGATAGAGAGTAGAAGGAATGTGGAAAGTAGTGCTTCCAAAATCATTCATCTGAATCATACATTTAGATACAGTGCCTTGCGAAAGTATTCGGCCCCTTGAACTTTGCGACTTTTTGCCACATTTCAGGCTTCAAACATAAAGATATAAAACTGTATTTTTTTGTGAAGAATCAACAACAAGTGGGACACAATTATGAAGTGGAACGACATTTATTGGATATTTCAAACTTTTTTAACAAATCAAAAACGGAAAAATTGGGCGTGCAAAATTATTCAGCCCCTTTACTTTCAGTGCAGCAAACTCTCTCCAGAAGTTCAGTGAGGATCTCTGAATGATCCAATGTTGACCTAAATGACTAATGATGATAAATACAATCCACCTGTGTGTAATCAATTCTCCGTATAAATGCACCTGCACTGTGATAGTCTCAGAGGTCCGTCAAAAGCGCAGAGAGCATCATGAAGAACAAGGAACACACCAGGCAGTTCCGAGATACTGTTGTGAAGAAGTTTAAAGCCGGATTTGGATATAAAAAGATTTCCCAAGCTTTAAACATCCCAAGGAGCACTGTGCAAGCGATAATATTGAAATGGAAGGAGTATCAGACCACTGCAAATCTACCAAGACCTGGCCGTCCCTCTAAACTTTCAGCTCATACACGGAGAAGACTGATCAGAGATGCAGCCAAGAGGCCCATGATCACTCTGGATGAACTGCAGAGATCTACAGCTGAGGTGGGAGACTCTGTCCATAGGACAACAATCAGTCGTATATTGCACAAATCTGGCCTTTATGGAAGAGTGGCAAGAAGAAAGCCATTTCTTAAAGATATCCATAAAAAGTGTCGTTTAAAGTTTGCCACAAGCCACCTGGGAGACACACCAAACATGTGGAAGAAGGTGCTCTGGTCAGATGAAACCAAAATTGAACTTTTTGGCAACAATGCAAAACGTTATGTTTGGCGTAAAAGCAACACAGCTCATCACCCTGAACACACCATCCCCACTGTCAAACATGGTGGTGGCAGCATCATGGTTTGGGCCTGCTTTTCTTCAGCAGGGACAGGGAAGATGGTTAAAATTGATGGGAAGATGGATGGAGCCAAATACAGGACCATTCTGGAAGAAAACCTGATGGAGTCTGCAAAAGACCTGAGACTGGGACGGAGATTTGTCTTCCAACAAGACAATGATCCAAAACATAAAGCAAAATCTACAATGGAATGGTTCAAAAATAAACATATACAGGTGTTAGAATGGCCAAGTCAAAGTCCAGACATGAATCCAATCGAGAATCTGTGGAAAGAACTGAAAACTGCTGTTCACAAATGCTCTCCATCCAAACTCACTGAGCTCGAGCTGTTTTGCAAGGAGGAATGGGAAAAAATGTCAGTCTCTCAATGTGCAAAACTGATAGAGACATACCCCAAGCGACTTACAGCTGTAATCGCAGCAAAAGGTGGCGCTACAAAGTATTAACTTAAGGGGGCTGAATAATTTTGCACGCCCAATTTTTCAGTTTTTGATTTGTTAAAAAAGTTTGAAATATCCAATAAATGTCGTTCCACTTCATGATTGTGTCCCACTTGTTGTTGATTCTTCACAAAAAAATACAGTTTCATATCTTTATGTTTGAAGCCTGAAATGTGGCAAAAGGTCGCAAAGTTCAAGGGGGCCGAATACTTTCGCAAGGCACTGTATTTATCTGACAGTTTGTATTAATAGACTCTGATAAAGTTTCTGTTTATCAGAACAAAAATATAAACGCAACATGCAACAACATGCAACAACTGAGTTACAGTTTATATAAGGAAATCAGTCAATTTGAATTCATCAGGCCCTAATCTATAGATTTCACATGACTGGAAATACAGATATGCATCTGTTGGCCACAGCCACCTTAAAAAAAGGGCATGGGACCAAAACTTCACAAACTTTATATTTTATATATATATATTTTTTATACTTTATATTTTTGTTCAGTGTGGTTACACAGGTCGCTAGACTAACAGATCACTTTCCCTAGCTGTGTTGTCGTCTTTACCATGGCTGAAACAGTTAACAACTGGGTCAACTGTTGAATGGTTAGCAACTAATCAGTCAACTGTTGACTGGTTAACAACTAATCAGTCAACTGTTGAATGGTTAGCAACTAATCAGTCAACTGTTGAATGGTTAGCAACTAATCAGTCAACTGTTGAATGGTTAGCAACTAATCAGTCAACTGTTGAATGGTTAACAACTAATCAGTCAACTGTTGAATGGTTAGCAACTAATCAGTCAACTGTTGACTGGTTAACAACTGTCAACTGTTGACTTGTTAACAACTGGGTCAACTGTTGAATGGTTAACAACTGGGTCAACTGTTGAATGGTTAACAACTGGGTCAACTGGGCTGGTGTTACCATATGGTTCTGTCTGTCTGCCTCTGATTGGCTAATCACCGGAATTTACCTCTTTTTTATTTTGTTACTTTTACCCCTTTTTCTCCCCAAGTTCCTGGTATCTAATTGGTAGTTACAGTCTTGTCTCATCACTGCAACTCCTGTACGGACTCGGGAGAGGCGAAGGTCAAGAGCCGTGCGTCCTCCGAAACACGACCCAACCAAGCCGCACTTGGAAGCCAGCCGCATCAATGTGTCAGAGGAAACACCGTACACCTGGCGACCGTGTCAGCGTGCACTGCGCCCGGCCCACCACAGGAGTCGCTAGTGCGTGATGGGACAAGGACATCCCTGCCGGCCAAACCCTCCCTAACCCGGACGACGCTGGGCCATTTATGTGTGCCGCCCCATGGGTCTCCCGGTCACAGACGACTGCAACAGAGCCTGGACTCGAACCCAGAATCTCTAGTGGCACAGCTAGCACTGCGATGCAGAGCCTTAGACCACTGCCCCACTCGGGAGGCACTGCGATGCAGAGCCTTAGACCACTGCCCCACTCGGGAGGCACTGCGATGCAGAGCCTTAGACCACTGCCCCACTCGGGAGGCACTGCGATGCAGAGCCTTAGACCACTGCCCCACTCGGGAGGCCCTGCGATGCAGAGCCTTAGACCACTGCCCCACTCGGGAGGCCCTGCGATGCAGAGCCTTAGACCACTGCCCCACTCGGGAGGCCCTGCGATGCAGAGCCTTAGACCACTGCCCCACTCAGGAGGCCCTGCGATGCAGAGCCTTAGACCACTGCCCCACTCGGGAGGCACTGCGATGCAGAGCCTTAGACCACTGCCCCACTCGGGAGGCACTGCGATGCAGAGCCTTAGACCACTGCCCCACTCGGGAGGCACTGCGATGCAGAGCCTTAGACCACTGCCCCACTCGGGAGGCACTGCGATGCAGAGCCTTAGACCACTGCCCCACTCAGGAGGCACTGCGATGCAGAGCCTTAGACCACTGCCCCACTCAGGAGGCACTGCGATGCAGAGCCTTAGACCACTGCCCCACTCGGGAGGCACTGCGATGCAGAGCCTTAGACCACTGCCCCACTCGGGAGGCACTGCGATGCAGAGCCTTAGACCACTGCCCCACTCGGGAGGCACTGCGATGCAGAGCCTTAGACCACTGCCCCACTCGGGAGGCACTGCGATGCAGAGCCTTAGACCACTGCCCCACTCGGGAGGCACTGCGATGCAGAGCCTTAGACCACTGCCCCACTCGGGAGGCACTGCGATGCAGAGCCTTAGACCACTGCCCCACTCGGGAGGCCCTGCGATGCAGAGCCTTAGACCACTGCCCCACTCGGGAGGCCCTGCGATGCAGAGCCTTAGACCACTGCCCCACTCGGGAGGCACTGCGATGCAGAGCCTTAGACCACTGCCCCACTCGGGAGGCCCTGCGATGCAGAGCCTTAGACCACTGCCCCACTCGGGAGGCACTGCGATGCAGAGCCTTAGACCACTGCCCCACTCGGGAGGCACTGCGATGCAGAGCCTTAGACCACTGCCCCACTCAGGAGGCCCTGCGATGCAGAGCCTTAGACCACTGCCCCACTCAGGAGGCCCTGCGATGCAGAGCCTTAGACCACTGCCCCACTCGGGAGGCACTGCGATGCAGAGCCTTAGACCACTGCCCCACTCGGGAGGCCCTGCGATGCAGAGCCTTAGACCACTGCCCCACTCGGGGCCTTAGACCACTGCCCCACTCAGGAGGCCCTGCGATGCAGAGCCTTAGACCACTGCCCCACTCAGGAGGCCCTGCGATGCAGAGCCTTAGACCACTGCCCCACTCAGGAGGCCCTGCGATGCAGAGCCTTAGACCACTGCCCCACTCGGGAGGCACTGCGATGCAGAGCCTTAGACCACTGCCCCACTCGGGAGGCACTGCGATGCAGAGCCTTAGACCACTGCCCCACTCGGGAGGCACTGCGATGCAGAGCCTTAGACCACTGCCCCACTCGGGAGGCCCTGCGATGCAGAGCCTTAGACCACTGCCCCACTCAGGAGGCACTGCGATGCAGAGCCTTAGACCACTGCCCCACTCAGGAGGCACTGCGATGCAGAGCCTTAGACCACTGCCCCACGCGCGGGGGCACTGCGATGCAGAGCCTTAGACCACTGCCCCACTCGGGAGGCACTGCGATGCAGAGCCTTAGACCACTGCCCCACTCGGGAGGCACTGCGATGCAGAGCCTTAGACCACTGCCCCACTCAGGAGGCACTGCGATGCAGAGCCTTACACCACTGCCCCACTCGGGAGGCACTGCGATGCAGAGCCTTAGACCACTGCCCCACTCGGGAGGCACTGCGATGCAGAGCCTTAGACCACTGCCCCACTCGGGAGGCCCTGCGATGCAGAGCCTTAGACCACTGCCCCACTCGGGAGGCCCTGCGATGCAGAGCCTTAGACCACTGCCCCACTCGGGAGGCACTGCGATGCAGAGCCTTAGACCACTGCCCCACTCGGGAGGCCCTGCGATGCAGAGCCTTAGACCACTGCCCCACTCGGGAGGCACTGCGATGCAGAGCCTTAGACCACTGCCCCACTCGGGAGGCACTGCGATGCAGAGCCTTAGACCACTGCCCCACTCAGGAGGCCCTGCGATGCAGAGCCTTAGACCACTGCCCCACTCAGGAGGCCCTGCGATGCAGAGCCTTAGACCACTGCCCCACTCAGGAGGCACTGCGATGCAGAGCCTTAGACCACTGCCCCACTCGGGAGGCCCTGCGATGCAGAGCCTTAGACCACTGCCCCACTCGGGGCCTTAGACCACTGCCCCACTCAGGAGGCCCTGCGATGCAGAGCCTTAGACCACTGCCCCACTCGGGAGGCCCTGCGATGCAGAGCCTTAGACCACTGCCCCACTCGGGAGGCCCTGCGATGCAGAGCCTTAGACCACTGCCCCACTCAGGAGGCCCTGCGATGCAGAGCCTTAGACCACTGCCCCACTCGGGAGGCCCTGCGATGCAGAGCCTTAGACCACTGCCCCACTCGGGAGGCACTGCGATGCAGAGCCTTAGACCACTGCCCCACTCAGGAGGCACTGCGATGCAGAGCCTTAGACCACTGCCCCACTCGGGAGGCCCTGCGATGCAGAGCCTTAGACCACTGCCCCACTCAGGAGGCACTGCGATGCAGAGCCTTAGACCACTGCCCCACTCGGGAGGCCCTGCGATGCAGAGCCTTAGACCACTGCCCCACTCGGGAGGCCCTGCGATGCAGAGCCTTAGACCACTGCCCCACTCGGGAGGCCCTGCGATGCAGAGCCTTAGACCACTGCCCCACTCGGGAGGCCCTGCGATGCAGAGCCTTAGACCACTGCCCCACTCGGGAGGCCCTGTGATGCAGAGCCTTAGACCACTGCCCCACTCGGGAGGCCCTGCGATGCAGAGCCTTAGACCACTGCCCCACTCGGGAGGCACTGCGATGCAGAGCCTTAGACCACTGCCCCACTCAGGAGGCCCTGCGATGCAGAGCCTTAGACCACTGCCCCACTCAGGAGGCCCTGCGATGCAGAGCCTTAGACCACTGCCCCACTCAGGAGGCCCTGCGATGCAGAGCCTTAGACCACTGCCCCACTCAGGAGGCCCTGCGATGCAGAGCCTTAGACCACTGCCCCACTCAGGAGGCCCTGCGATGCAGAGCCTTAGACCACTGCCCCACTCAGGAGGCCCTGCGATGCAGAGCCTTAGACCACTGCCCCACTCAGGAGGCCCTGCGATGCAGAGCCTTAGACCACTGCCCCACTCGGGAGGCCCTGCGATGCAGAGCCTTAGACCACTGCCCCACTCAGGAGGCCCTGCGATGCAGAGCCTTAGACCACTGCCCCACTCAGGAGGCCCTGCGATGCAGAGCCTTAGACCACTGCCCCACTCAGGAGGCACTGCGATGCAGAGCCTTAGACCACTGCCCCACTCAGGAGGCCCTGCGATGCAGAGCCTTAGACCACTGCCCCACTCAGGAGGCACTGCGATGCAGAGCCTTAGACCACTGCCCCACTCGGGAGGCACTGCGATGCAGAGCCTTAGACCACTGCCCCACTCAGGAGGCCCTGCGATGCAGAGCCTTAGACCACTGCCCCACTCGGGAGGCACTGCGATGCAGAGCCTTAGACCACTGCCCCACTCAGGAGGCCCTGCGATGCAGAGCCTTAGACCACTGCCCCACTCAGGAGGCCCTGCGATGCAGAGCCTTAGACCACTGCCCCACTCAGGAGGCCCTGCGATGCAGAGCCTTAGACCACTGCCCCACTCAGGAGGCCCTGCGATGCAGAGCCTTAGACCACTGCCCCACTCAGGAGGCACTGCGATGCAGAGCCTTAGACCACTGCCCCACTCAGGAGGCACTGCGATGCAGAGCCTTAGACCACTGCCCCACTCGGGAGGCCCTGCGATGCAGAGCCTTAGACCACTGCCCCACTCGGGAGGCCCTGCGATGCAGAGCCTTAGACCACTGCCCCACTCAGGAGGACTTCTAATTGTGTTTTCCTTCAGACTGTGTTTCTCTTGTCATTATGAACTAACATGTCACATGCTACATTTAGCTTTAGCATTTACTCTAACATTGGGAACCAAACCTGACAGAGTGGAGAGAGAGGTGACTTGGAGAGAGCTGACACCCACAGCCATGAGGAAGTGATGTTACTGAGGCCAGAAAATGACAATAAGTTAACAGGCAATGAATCTCATGGGAAATAGGAAGTCTGTACTAATGAGTGAATCTATGACACTATGTAAGAAATGTTAACAGGAAGGGGTGTGGTTGACATCGATGTGTTCACAGTTGTTGTTGAGGAGTTGTACTTAGAAAACTGTAGATGAGGAACTGGTCAGAGAGGTTACATAAAGTGTTAGCCATCTACCCATCTGTTGTTGGCTGGCCGGCTGGCTGGTTTACCCTGGCCTAGCCCTGCCGGAGGGGAGAGAGCCCTGGAGGCTAGTCCTGTCCCATTCACAGGCCCTGAACCGTACCCTGAAGGCCTTCACACATACGCCTCCCATCAGCCTCCCATCAGCACAGCTAAAACAACACGCAGTCACCCAAAGACAAATACAGCAGACACACTGCTCCGCCCCTGTCCCTCTGTCCCTCTGCCCCTCTGTCCCTCTGCCCCTCTGTCCCTCTGCCCCTCTGTCCCTCTCCCACACACACACATGTTCACACGTGGAAAACACACACACACACACACACACACACACACACACACACACACACACACACACACACACACACACACACACACACACACACACACACACATACACACACACGCACACAGAGGGGAACTCACAAGTAGAAAATAGGTGTTTTGAGCCATATTCCTATGCTTGTGAATATGACTGAGGTCCATGGTTGTGGGTGGGTCGTGACCCTACTCTAAGCCCCTGGTGTGGGCACCATGGTGGAAGGAGACTCCCACCTCTCTAACTCCCTCCCTCTATCTCTCCCTTCCTTGTCAGGCCTCAACGCAGATAAGCTGGCAGACAGACACACTGTTAGTGTTAGTGTTTTAACCCTTCACTGTACGCCCTCACCAAGCTCACATTTTCTGAGAAACTGTCGGTGGAGAAATACTGCCGTTTGACAATATGTAGAAGGATGCTAGTTGACCTGTAAGTCTCTGTATCCCTGTTAGTTCTCCTCCGTTATGCCTCACTTTACCCTGTACAGACACACACTGCAAGAGGCACTGTTTGTCTCAACACACACATACGCAGTGCAAAAGCACGCTCACGACACACACAAACGCAGCACGCTCGCTCACACACAGGCACAGTTTAACCCTACACACTAGCAGTCAGTCCGTTGTGACAGAACGGCTGCAGCAGTAGAGCTCACGTTCAGTTGTGTCCTTGGCTCACCGTCCCTCTCTCTCCAATGACATCACCCCCTGACAATGCCACCATTCACACAGATGTTGCTTTCAAAACCTGGAGATACACTCCTATTGTCTGCTGCTGAAATTCTTCTATAACACAACCCATGGTCTAGCCAGAGGTGCTGTCTGTTTCTCTCTCTCTCTCTCTTTCTCTCTCTCTCTCTCTCTCTCTCTCTCCGCCTGTCTGTCTGTCTCTGTTTCTCTCTCTCTTTTTCTAACTCCATCTTTCTCTCTCTCGCTCTCATACCATTTAATGGTGTAAGTAGTTATAAATGACTTGACGCAGTTAATCACTCAACATGGAGTGAAGGTGACTTCACAGTTAATCACTCAACATGGAGTGAAGGGGCCTTCACAGTTAATCACTCAACATGGAGTGAAGGGGACTTCACAGTTAATCACTCAACATGGAGTGAAGGTGACTTGACACAGTTAATCACTCAACATGGAGTGAAGGTGACTTCACAGTTAATCACTCAACATGGAGTGAAGGTGACTTGACACAGTTAATCACTCAACATGGAGTGAAGGTGACTTGACACAGTTAATCACTCAACATGGAGTGAAGGGGACTTCACAGTTAATCACTCAACATGGAGTGAAGGTGACTTCACAGTTAATCACTCAATATGGAGTGAAGGTGACTTGACACAGTTAATCACTCAACATGGAGTGAAGGTGACTTCACAGTTAATCACTCAACATGGAGTGAAGGGGACTTCACAGTTAATGACTCAACATGGAGTGAAGGTAGAAATTGCCTCTTCTTGACCTCATTGAACAACTCTGTAAATATGACTCTCTCGTCCACTTGGTATTTCTGACCTACATATTTGATGTATTTTGCAGAATTCAGTACAACAAGTATTTCAATGGTCAAATAAAGCTATAGTTTGATCGGGTTTTAAAACAATATACAAGTTTAGTAGGATCATAAAACTAAAACTGTGTGGATGAAGAGTTGAGGTGAAAAAAATCCATCGGCTCAAACTACAACTCTTGCATCAGGATAGCTGTGATGGCTGGTCTCGGTGCATATTATGAAATGTTTCTTTAAGAGAAACGGCCTTTTTTCCCTCCTCAAGTAAAAAGGAGTACATTTAGAGCGTGCCAAGAATGATGTCATGGGCCCATCCAGTGCCAGGTCCGTGGCCAACAGAGCTGCAGTGTAGGAACATATAGTATTGTTTACCTCATAAGAAACTCAGCACCAAGCCTGACGCTTAGTGACACATTTATTGTCCCTAGTAACAATGTAAACAATAGATAATTACCCAGATAATAAATAACACGTTTTTATACACGAGCTGCAGCTCAGAAGCAGAGCTTTTTAAATCTGTCCGCATTTTTCTAAACCAACTGAACGGCAGAGGGAAAGGAACAGGTGATAACAGCTTTACATTCAACAGATACGAACCCACGGTCGGAGACTCTACACCACTTTCAAATTGGAACCCACTCACATTTTTGACTTACAGTGCCTTGCGAAAGTATTCGGCCCCCTTGAACTTTGCGACCTTTTGCCACATTTCAGGCTTCAAACATAAAGATATAAAACTGTATTTTTTTGTGAAGAATCAACAACAAGTGGGACACAATCATGAAGTGGAACGACATTTATTGGATATTTCAAACTTTTTTAACAAATCAAAAACTGAAAAATTGGCCTTGTTGTTGATTCTTCACAAAAAAATACAGTTTTATATCTTTATGTTTGAAGCCTGAAATGTGGCAAAAGGTCGCAAAGTTCAAGGGGGCCGAATACTTTCGCAAGGCACTGTATGTCCCGTGGTTGGCACACAGAGAGACATGGTGTGGAAGTTGATAAAGGCTTGATGTGGCTCTTCCTGTCCACAGAAATGGAGAGAGAAGGACTTTCATCAAACAAACAATGACATCAAACCATCTAAAAAATAGACTTTCAGGAATAGAATACTGTGTTTCGACAAACACAAACACACACAGCGTGTGTGCACACTTGTACAACTATGTCAGCTGCTACTGAGCGAGTGGTGCAGGGCTGGACTGAGATCAGGGCTGTGAGGGAGAGTGCTGGCTATAGCCTGCTGAGCTCTGGCTCCGAGTAGCGATATAATGCTCTGTCTGTCTCTCTGTCTGTCTGTCTGTCTGTCTCTCTCTCTGTCTCTCTCTCTGTCTGTCAGTCTGTCAGTCAGTCAGTCAGTCAGTCAGTCAGTCAGTCTGTCTGTCTGTCTGTCCGTCCGTCCGTCCGTCCGTCCCCTGACCCAACACAACACACCACCCTATCCCCTGACCCAACACAACACACCACCCTATTCCTCTGACCCAACACACCACCCTATTCCCCTAACACAACACACCACCGTATTCCCCTGACCCAACACACCACCCTATCCCCTATCCCCTGACCCAACACACCACCCTATCCCCTATCCCCTGACCCAACACAACACACCACCCTATTCCCCTAAAACAACACACCACCGTATTCCCCTGACCCAACACACCACCCTATCCCCTATCCCCTGACCCAACACACCACCCTATCCCCTATCCCCTGACCCAACACAACACACCACCCTATTCCCCTAAAACAACACACCACCCTATTCCCCTAACACAACACACCACCCTATCCCCTGACCCAACACACCACCCTATCCCCTGACCCAACACAACACACCACCCTATCCCCTGACCCAACACAACACACCACCCTATCCCCTGACCCAACACAACACACCACCCTATCCCCTGACCCAACACAACACACCACCCTATCCCCTGACCCAAAACAACACACCCTGCATCAGGCCTCCCCGTATCAGCCCTGCCTTCAGCTCTGTATCAGCCCTCCTTGTTTCAGTCCTATCAGCCCTGTATCGGCCCTCCCTGTATCCTGTATCAGCCCTGTATCGGCCCTTCCTGTATCAGCCCTGTATCGCCCCAGTATTAGCCCACTATCAGCCCTTCCTGTATCAGCCCTGCATCAGCCCAGGGTGTCTGTAGTGACGCCTCAAGCATTGAGATGCAGTGCCTTAGACCGCTGCACCACTCGGGAGCCCCACTGTATCAGCCCTCCCTGTTTCCGCCCTGCCTTTAGCCCTATATCAGTCCTCCCTGTATCAGCCCTCCCTGTATCAGCCCTGTATCAGCCCTCCCTGTATCAGCCCTGTATCAGCCCTCCCTGTATCAGCCCTGTATCAGCCCTCCCTGTATCATCCCTCCCTGTATCAGCCCTGTATCAGCCCTCCCTGTATCAGCCCTCCCTGTTTCAGCCCTGGGCCAAATGTTTGCCGCCCTATGGGACTCCCAATCACAGCAGGTTGTGATACAGCCTGGAAACAAACCAGGGTGTCTGTAGTGACGCCTCAAGCATTGAGATGCAGTGCCTTAGACCGCTGCACCACTCGGGAGCCCCACTGTATCAGCCCTCCCTGTTTCCGCCCTGCCTTTAGCCCTATATCAGCCCTCCATGTATCAGCCATGTATCAGCCCTCCCTGTATCAGCCCTCCCTGTTTCAGCCCTCCCTGTTTCAGCCCTGTATCAGCCCTCCCTATACCAGCCCTCCATGTATCAGCCCTCCCTGTATCAGCCCTGTATCAGCCCTCCCTATATCAGCCCTGTATCAGCCCTCCCTATATCAGCCCTGTATCAGCCCTCCCTATATCAGCCCTGTATCAGCCCTCCCTGTTTCAGCCCTCCCTGTTTCAGCCCTGTATCAGCCCTCCCTGTTTCAGCCCTGTATCAGCCCTCCCCCTTGGGTTGTGCCGTGGCGGAGATCTTTGTGGGCTATCCTCAGCCTTGTCTCAGGATGGTAAGTTGGTGGTTGAAGATATCCCTCTAGTGGTGTGGGGGCTGTGCTTTGGCAAAGTGGGTGGGGTTATATCCTTCCTGTTTGGCCCTGTCCGGGGGTGTCCTCGGATGGGGCCACAGTGTCTCCTGACTCCTCCTGTCTCAGCCTCCAGTATTTATGCTGCAGTAGTTTATGTGTCGGGGGGCTAGGGTCAGTTTGTTATATCTGGAGTACTTCTCCTGTCCTATTCGGTGTCCTGTGTGAATTTAAGTGTGCTCTCTGTAATTCTCTCTTTCTCTCTTTCTTTCTCTCTCTCGGAGGACCTGAGCACTAGGACCATGCCTCAGGACTACCTGACATGATGACTCCTTGCTGTCCCCAGTCCACCTGGCCGTGCTGCTGCTCCAGTTTCAACTGTTCTGCCTTATTATTATTGGACCATGCTGGTCATTTATGAACATTTGAACATCTTGGCCATGTTCTGTTATAATCTCCACCCGGCACAGCCAGAAGAGGACTGGCCACCCCACATAGCCTGGTTCCTCTCTAGGTTTCTTCCTAGGTTTTGGCCTTTCTAGGGAGTTTTTCCTAGCCACCGTGCTTCTACACCTGCATTGCTTGCTGTTTGGGGTTTTAGACTGGGTTTCTGTACAGCACTTTGAGATATCAGCTGATGTACGAAGGGCTATATAAATACATTTGATTTGATTTTGATTTGATTTGTATCAGCCCTCCCTATATCAGCCCTCCCTATATCAGCCCTCCCTATATCAGCCCTCCCTGTATCAGCCCTATATCAGCCCTCCCTGTATCAGCCCTATATCAGCCCTCCCTGTATCAGCCCTCCCTATATCCACCCTGCCTTCAGCTCTCCCTGCAGCTCATTAACTATTTACACTAGAGACAGACAGAGACAGGTCTCCCTAGGCCTCCTAGCAGCTCAGCCCCACCGCAAAATCTATTAGCCGTCATTAGCCCCCCTCAGCAGCAGCACACACTCCCACTGGGCAGGAGAGGGTTAACTCCGCCAGGGGAGGCCTTCAGTTACCACAACACACATCTCTCTCTCCAGTATCTTTTATCAATTTCTGTCTTTCAAATTCTCTCTTTCTCACCCTCCCCACTTACTCTCTCTCTCTCTCTCCCTCTCTCTCTCTCTCTCTCTCTCCCTCGCTCTCTCCCTCGCTCTCTCTCTCTCTCTCTCCCCCGCTCTCCCTCTCCCCCTCGCTCCCTCGCTCCCTCCCTCCATCTCTCTTAATGTAAATGTTCCTGTAGTGAGCGGCTGGGCCAGGGGTCTGAGGCTCTGAGGTTGTAAAGCTGGGGGGGTGTGGGGTTACAGTGAGGGAGATTTCCCATTGGCGGAAAGTCAACATGGTCCAGGGTAACGCGATTAGGGCTGGATCGAGTGCATCGCAGGGGACATATGGACCTGATCACGCTGCAGACACCCGATAGCACGGCTGTATTTATCGACTTGGCCCGGGTGCGGATATTACAGACACCAGAGATCCCCTGAAACCCCTGTTCCCCCGCGTCCCCATCCCTTCCCCACTCCGTCCGTCAGTTCCTTATGAAAACCACGCTGGAGATCTGAGCCTGATAAG
>NW_027261114.1:0-32500 GCF_045791955.1 Oncorhynchus clarkii lewisi
TGAAAAGCCGCTCAGCAAGGACGAAGCCACTGCTCGAAAACTGCCATAAAAAAACAGACTAAAGCAAGACTCTGGTCTGATGAAACAAAAATAGAAGTGTTTGACCATAATGACCATCATTATGTTTGGAGGAAAAAGGGGGAGGCTTGCAACCCGAAGAACACCATCTCAACCGTGAAGCACGGGGGTGGCAGCATCATGTTGTGGGGATGCTTTGCTGCAGGAGGGACTGGTGCACCTCACAAAATAGATGGCTTCATAAGGATGGAAAACGATGTGGATATATTGAAGCAACATCTCAAGACATCAGTCAGGAAGTTAAAGATTGGTCACAAATGGATCTTCCAAATGGACAATGACACCAAGCATACTTCCAAAGTTGTGACAAAATGGCTTAAGGACAACAAAGTCAAGGTATTGGAGTGGCCATCACAAAGCCCTGACCTCCATCCTATAGAACATTTGTGGGCAGAACTGAAAAAGTGTGTGCGAGCAAGGAGGCCTACAAACCTGACTCAGTTACACCAGCTATGTCAGGAGGAATGGGCCGAAATTCACCCAACTTATTGTGGGAAGCTTGTGGAAGGATACCCAAAACATTTGACCCAAGTTAAACAATTTAAAGGCAATGCTACCAAATACTAATTGAGTGTATGTTAACTTCTGACCCACTGGGGATGTGATGAAAGAAAGAAAAGTATAAATAAATCATTCTCTCTACTATTATTCTGACATTTCACATTCTTAAAATAAAGTGGTGATCCTAACTGACCGAAGACAGGGAATTTTTACTTGGATTAAATGTCAGGAATTGTGTGTAACTGAGTTTAAATTTATTTGGCTTAGGTGTATGTAAACTTCTGACTTCAACTGTTTACTGTAGCTAAGAAAGTAATACTAAATGTATGTTGTGGAGTAAGCTGTTAGTAGCCCATGTGCCTCACCCTAAAAATTTGGTCCCTTTTCCCCTCATAATTTTGCCTACTGTTCTGACTTGGTGGTGCACATGTAGCCTATAGCCTGTGTCATGTCTTTGGCATCATTAAATCAAATACTTATTTTTATCAAATAAATTCTCTGTAATTATTATTACGTGATTAAACTAACTTAATCATGTGAATGTAATTAACTAAGATGTCGGGGCACCAAGGGAAATATTCAGATTACAAAATTATAATTTTCCTAATATAACTTTCAGATATTTTAATATCTGATCAATTAGTCATCTAATTAATGAATTATGCTTTACCTCACGTTAGTCTCATTCCAAACGTAGTAAATTGTTGGTTATCTGCACACACCCAGTCTTCACTATGAGTCATCCATACATCAATTGTCTTAAATCATTTATTTACTAACTAAATAATCAATCACACAAACAAACAAGTAGATATGGTTACAAGGAAATGATAGGGGAATGTGCCATAGTGGGCTAAACCAGCATGGCGGCTTGTTAGACAAAGGTACTGAGGAGGGAGAGAAAGATAAAAGACACTCAAAATGTTGATAATTATAACAATTGAAATGTTAATGCTTTACACATGAACGCTCACTCATTCGGAAATAATTGCAATCAATATATATATTTACACTCAGTGCGTCGTCATGATCTCTGTTGGAAAGTTTGTTTCTGTTGGAGAGTTTGTCTGCCCTCTCTCTCTCTGCCATTGTTAGATGGATAGTTCAGAGTAACATTCAGCAATGTTGTTATAGAATAGATGTTTTGGAGGTTGTCGGTCTTCGCGTTCAATGGTACCAAATTCCTAGCTGCAGACTAGTAATTAGTATCAAAGATTTGTTCTTATTCTGTCGGCTCGGTTGTCTCAGAGTTTAACCACGTGGTATGGTTAAGAATTCAGCAATAGTCTGAAACCTTAGCCCTATCGTGGTTATCGAGGTAAGCTGGTCTCTACTCAAACCTTAGCCCTCTCGTAAATTGAGAGAAGCATGGTCTCAAGATAAATTCCAAAGGTGGTGGTTATATTAAGAAGAGCAGAAAGGGGATGTCCCACGACGTCAGATCAATGTCAGAAATGCAATGGAATTCATGCTAACTCTCACGTGAACGTGCGTGGCCAGCTCGTGGCTCTCTGACAGACCACTAACTCAAAGAGCCCTCATTCCCCCCTCCTTCACAGTAGAAGCATCAAACAAGGTTCTAAAGACTGTTGACATCTAGTGGAAGCCTTAGGAAGTGCAATATGACCCCATAGACCTGTGTATTTGATAGGCCAAGAGTTGAAAAACTACAAACCTCAGATTTCCCACTTCCTGGTTGGATTTTTCTCAGGTTTTCGCCTGCCATATGAGTTCTGTTATACTCATAGACATCATTCAAACAGTTAGAAACTTCTAAGTGTTTTCTATCCAAATCTACTAATACTATGCATATATTAGCAACTGGGACTGAGTAGCAGGCAGTTTACTCTGGGCACGCTTTTCATCCAAACGTGAAAATGCTGCCCCCTATCCCAAACAGGTTAAACTCCAAAGGGAATTGGAGTTTCCTTCATTAAACAGTTTAAAATCACATTACATAATTTCACAAATAGTTTAATCTTTACTCATTAATTGTATACAACAATTAGATGCAAGCCTCACAACTGAGACTCTTGTATAAACAGGGTTATGGAAATGTGGCTCTATTGTCTCTCATGAGTTTCACAAAATTGTACCAAACGGACCAGTTCGTAGCTGGCTACTTCACCGACCGTTTATACATTCTCCAGAACATGAATATTGTTCAGTTCTCAAGTTCTGTGAGGTGGAAGAAGTTCCTTTGTTCTCTCTATGAAAACTCTCTCTCTCTATACTGTCTGGCCATGAGGAAGAATCTCCTCCAGGAATTTATGACCTACCAAACAGAGCCTGGTGTAGCGGGAAGAGAGAGGGGGGATGGTGCAGAGAAAGGGGGATGGTGCTCGCTGTACCCAGGGAGGGCAATGTCATGACACCTGTTTTAGAGAAATGTAATCATTGAATATTGTAAAAGCTTTCATTGTCTGTTTATATGCCCCCTTTATTTATTATACGGTTCTGACGTGGTGTACAGGGAGAATACTGTAAGAAAGGCCCATGTTCTGAATTCTGTCTCTGTACATTTCAAAATTGCTGAACAAATAGTTATATTGACTACGTCCGTCCTAGCTCGCTCATTAATGTCTTAATCAAAATGACGGACGGCCTCTTATCCGCTCGGCGCCCCTTTATGCCATAGTTTGTGCATCTCAATTGTCAGTAGAAACCACATTTGTTTAAGCAAGTCAGCCATATCAGCTGGGTTTTTTAAGGCAGTAAATGAGGCTGAATGAACTGTTTCACTGCCAGACAAGGCTCCGCTGATAGCCAGGTGTAGCAGTGGTAAGATGTCAAATCAAATCAAATCGAATTTTATTTGTCACATACACATGGTTAGCAGATGTTAATGCGAGTGTAGTGAAAATCTTGTGCTTCTAGTTCCGACAATGCAGTAATAACCAACGAGTAATCTAACCTAACAATTCCACAACCACTACCTTATACACACAAGTGTAAAGGGATAAAGAATATGTACATAAAGATATATGAATGAGTGATGGTACAGAACGGCATAGGCAAGATGCAGTAGATGGTATAGAGTACAGTATATATATATGAGATGAGTAATGTAGGGTATATAAACATAAAGTGGCATAGTTTAAAGTGGTTAGTGAAACATGTATTACATAAAGATGCAGTAGATGGTATAGAGTACAGTATATATATATGAGATGAGTAATGTAGGGTATATAAACATAAAGTGGCATAGTTTAAAGTGGTTAGTGAAACATGTATTACATAAAGATGCAGTAGATGGTATAGAGTACAGTATATATATATGAGATGAGTAATGTAGGGTATATAAACATAAAGTGGCATAGTTTAAAGTGGTTAGTGAAACATGTATTACATAAAGATGCAGTAGATGGTATAGAGTACAGTATATATATATGAGATGAGTAATGTAGGGTATATAAACATAAAGTGGCATAGTTTAAAGTGGTTAGTGAAACATGTATTACATAAAGATGCAGTAGATGGTATAGAGTACAGTATATATATATGAGATGAGTAATGTAGGGTATATAAACATAAAGTGGCATAGTTTAAAGTGGTTAGTGAAACATGTATTACATAAAGATGGCAAGATGCAGTAGATGCAGCAAGATGCAGCAGTTTAAATGAGTACAGTATATATATACATATGAGATGAGTAATGTAGGGTGTGTAAACATTATATTAAAGGATGTATGGACTGCTGTTGGGACTCTGCTGTTGAGAAGGCTTTATGTAGGCCCTAACAGTTTGTTGTGTTGTGCATAAAAAGAAAAACAGTTTAGTTAGCCCCCACCAAGATTTACATGCTAAAATCGCCACCGCCACAACATATTACTGTTGACTCACACACAGCATTTTCCAGTAACTGTTTCATTTCAATGCAGCATATTAACTACAATGCATTCTAATTAACAAGGCCAAGGTCTCTGGAGACACAGTCTGTGTGAGGTGGATGTACTGTAATCAATGCATGTGTCACATCTGAGCTAACCTTCTGGGTAGATAAGGTTAAGTGCATTAGAATAGAGTAATATTATAAATAAGTGTCTTCTTTCTCTGGAGACAAATCCCTTCCTGTATACTTCCGGGCCGGGCCTGCTGCTGAGCAGCTGAGCCAATGAGCCGAGCCCTCACGTCTAACGGCCTCCGTGATCCTCCTGACACCAGCTGAAGGAAAGAGGATTTGGCTGGTGGTGGTTCATCTGTGCATTTATACTCCGAAATCCAGTGTGGTCTGATCCGTTTCTTACAGCAGGAAAATAATCCTGCAGCAACAGGAAAGGTGAATTATTTTATAATTAGTGGACATTTTTCTAGGGGTTGGTACATTTTTAGTAAGGGCAAATCAAGTCTGAAATGTTAAAGTAGAAATGAATCATTTTAGAAGCCTTTTTAAACCTCAAATACACTACATGTTTGCAATTCCTGCTGTGTAGGAACACTTCTAGAACAACAGGGTGGTCAAATTAAGATCCCGTATCTGTAGATATATGAATCCTTTGGGTTGACATGACTTACTGTATAAATATGGAGACAGATTGAAATGTTTCAAAAGTGACTGTGCACAAAAATGAAAAACACTGTTGACTCAGTAGAGTACAGAAACAGCTGTCATTAGGCTAAAGTGACCTACTGCAACGTCGTTATGCCAAGACAATAAACACAGCTGACATTTCCAGTGGTTAACTGACTGGATGTTCTCCTGACGCTGGAATAAGTTCATATTACTCTGTCTCTCTCTTTCTCCCCCCCCCCCCCCCCCCTTTCTCTCTCTCTCGCTCCCTTTCTGGCTCCAAGCCCACACATTTGACATATATTTCTGTATGCTGTTTGAGTAGTAGTTGTTATAACCATTTATAATGATCCATAAATTAAATACAAATGCGTAAGTATTGAGCATCAGTATTGAGCATCAGTATTGAGCATCAGTATTGAGCGTAAGTATTTGCCTAGGCCAAATATTGTCTTTTTTATAAACAAATTCCTTCACAATGAAAATTATTGGAACTGTTGTGCAGTAAAAGCAAAGTATAATTGTGTCACCCAGTGCAGAGCCACACATTTGGAGACACACACACACACACACACACACACACACACACACACACACACACACACACACACACACACACACACACACACACACACAATCCAGGGCAATTTGTCACTTCCATTGACAAAACTCTAATAATGTAGGATATCCTCAGTATGGTAGGAAAGCTGGTTCCTCTAGGGAGGTGTCCTGATATCGCCAGTGCTATATTTAGAGCCTGGGGCAAATCTGATTTGGGGAGGACAAACTCTTCAGTCCTCTCACCCTCCCTCCTCTCTCTCTCTTTCCCTCTCTCTCTCTCCACAGAGCACTCACCTTTCTAATAACCCTCATTTATCAGATTTAAGGATTTAAGGCATAAATGAGGGTACTCTTGGTGTTGCTTACAAAACTTTTCCTGCAAATGAGAGCCTCTTGACAAATAAAATAATAGTGGGATACTGGATGAATAATCTGCTACCATGAGTTGTATTATAACACCCTCCATCTATCTGGGAAATCCTCTTTACGAGGTTACCTCGGGGGAAAAAGACACAATTATGCCTCACAAAACATTTAAATAGCCCCCATCCATCAATAAATGAGGTTTTTGTGTTAAGGGCGATGGGTAAGTGTGAGAAAAATGTGCATCCATAAATTGGGGAATTTATTTGTATTAATTGTAACAACCTGACATTCATTGCAGTTCATTCAAAATTAACCTTAACCTTTTTTATTTGAGTTATTATTATAATTTGTTTAATTGAACCTTTATTTAACTGAGGGTGATGCTATAACATAATACTTTAGTATTATTTTGTGTGCTGTGTGGGTTCAGGTAGAGAGGGAGAGGGAGAGGGGACACTTAGAGGGGACACTTAGCTCCTCATTGGCTGATGATGAAATACAGAGACATTAATACCTGTTCCTTTACTTCGGTGTCCAACGCCTCCAGCCAGATGGTGCCCCCTCCCCTGGGTTAGAGATGACCTCTTTCTGCTGAAAATACCCAATTCACTGGAGCGATTTCCCCTGTCTTTCACAAATCTCCCTCCTATGGGTACCAAGGCATTTGAAATCCATGATTTATTGTATGTGGACAATACTCGTATAAAAGAGGACACTATTGTTTCATTGTGTTTTGATAAATGATTGAGTCCATTTTACTGACTAAAGGGGTCCTAATCAATCAAAACCACTCACCTGGGTTTTGAGGAAAATACAAAACAACAGCTTTATCCCACTACAGAATACATTTTTGATTCATGTTCGTAACAAAACAATGTTTACAGACTCAAATGTATAAGCATGCCTGATGCCATGGCAAGCTTTGTTTTGCATTATTCCAGAAACTCCTGGTTAGCACTTTGATTGAATTGGGCCTCAAGTGACATTGACCGGGCTCTCTTGAGCGCTTCCTGATTTGCAGCCTCCGTTTGACAGTGAGCACTCAGCTTCAAAAGTGGGTCAACCTGTATAAGTGTGTCCGTTGGAGTGGAACTGTCGCTACCTCTACCCACCACCCAAATATCAATTAATTTATCTCCCTGCAGCTATGCACACAGCAGCCCGCACAGCACAGCATACTAATAGCATCCAGACAGAGAGTGAGAGAGAGGAAGAGAGAGAGAGGAAGAGAGAGAGAGGAAGAGAGAGAGAGAGAGAGAGAGAGAGAGAGAGAGAGAGAGAGAGAGAGAGAGAGAGAGAGAGAGAGAGAAAGGAACAAGTGATAGGGGATAAGGTGAGACATTGAGAGAAATACTGTGTTTGTGTGTGCATCAACAATAGGAAGCCAGAGGCTGGTCATCATTCATTAAACTCATAGGCTTCTTTACACCCCATTTCATTTCAATGCACTCACGAATACCTCCTGCTGAATGGAAAATGGACAGAGTGAAGAATGAAACTCATCTAAACTGGAATAGGAGAGGAAAATGTTAAAGGGTGAACAAGTAAGAGAGACCCACACAGATGGTCTGTGAGAGAATAAGGCACGCACACACACACACACACACACACACACACACACACACACACACACACACACAAACACTCAAATATATTCTTCCACGTCCAGAAATCTCCTCCTTTTACTCTCTGTTCCCGAACGCACTAGACGACCAGTTCTTATAGCCTTTAGCTCTACCCTTATCCTACTCCTCATCTGTTCCTCTGGTGATGTAAAGGTTAACCCAGGCCCTGCAGCCCCCAGTTCCACTCCTATTCCCCATGCGCTCTCATTTGTTGACTTCTGTAACTGTAAAAGCCTTGGTTTCATGCATGTTAACATTAGAAGCCTCCTCCCTAAGTTTGTTTTATCCACTGCTTTAGCACACTCCGCCAACCCACATGTCCTAGCCATGTCTGAATCCTGGCCACAAAAAATCCTGAAATTTCCATCCCCAACTACAACATTTTCCGACAAGATAGAACTGCCAAAAGTGGTGGAGTTGCAATCTACTGCAGAGATAGCCTGCAGTGTTCTGTCAAACTATCCAGGTCTGTGCCCAAACAATTCGAGCTTCTACTTTTAAAAATCCACATTTCCAGAAATAAGTCTCTCACCATTGCTGCTTGTTATTTCCCCCCACAGCCCCCAGCTGTGCTCTGGACACCATATGTGAATTGATTGCCCCCATCTATCTTCAGAGTTTGTACTATTAGGTGACCTAAACTGGGATATGCTTAACACACTGTCCGTCCTACAATCTAAGATATATGCCCCCATTCTCACAAATGATCAAGGAACCTACCAGGTACAACCCTAAATCTGTAACCATGGGCACCCTCTTAGATATCATCCTGACTAACTTGCCCTCTAAATACACCTCTACTGTCTTTAACCAGGATCTCAGCAATCACTGCCTCATTGCCTGCGTCCGTAATGGGTCTGCGGTCAAACGACCACCCTCATCACTGTCAAAGGCTCCCTAAAACACTTCAGTGAGCAGGCCTTTCTAATCGACCTGGCCCAGGTATCCTGGAAGGATATTGACCTCATTCCGTCAGTAGAGGATGCCTGGTTGCCCTTTAAAAGTGCTTTCCTCACCATCTTAAATAAGCATGCCCCATTAAAAAAATGTAGAACTAAGAACAGATATAGCCCTTGGTTCACCCCAGACTTGACTGCCCTTGACCAGCACAAAAGCATCCTGTGGCATTCTGCATTAGCATCGAATAGCCCAAACTTTATGCAACAATTCAGGGAAGTCAGGAACCAATATACACAGTCAGTTAGGAATTCTAAGGCTAGCTTTTTCAAACAGAAATTTGCATC
Source organism: Oncorhynchus clarkii lewisi (assembly GCF_045791955.1). Taxonomy (NCBI): domain Eukaryota; kingdom Metazoa; phylum Chordata; class Actinopteri; order Salmoniformes; family Salmonidae; genus Oncorhynchus; species Oncorhynchus clarkii. The sequence goes on from NW_027261114.1 coordinate 8,886, forward strand.
CTGTAGCACTAATTCCAAAAACATTTGGGACACTGTAAAGTCCATGGAGAATAAGAGCACCTCTTCCCTGCTGCCCACTGCACTGAGGCTTGGAACCACCGATAAATCTACGATAATCAATAATTTCAATAAGCATTTTTCTACGGTTGGTCATGCTTTCCATCTGACTACCCCAAGCCCGGCCAACAGCTCTGCACCCCCTGCTACAACTTGCACAATCCCCACCCACTTCTCCTTCACCCAAATCCAGACAGCTGATGTTCTGAAAGAGCTGCTAAATCTGGATCCCTACAAATCAGCTGGGCTAGACAATCTGGACCCTCTCTTTCTAAAATTATCCGCCGAAATTGTTGTAAACCCTATTACTAGCCTGTTCAACCTCTTTTTCATGTCATCTGAGATACCCAAAGATTGGAAAGCTGCCGTGGTCATCCCCCTCTTCAAAGGGGGAGACACTCTAGACCCAAACTGTTATACACCTACTGAATATCCATCCTGCCCTGACTTTCTAAAATCTTCGAAAGCCAAGTCAACAAACAGATCACCAACCATTTCAAATCCCACCGTACCTTCTCCATTATGCAATCTGGCTTACGAGCTGGCCATGGGTGCACCTCAGCCATGCTCAAGGTCCTAAACAATATCATAACCGCTATCGATAAAAGACAGTACTGTTAAGCCGTCTTCATCGACCTGGCCAAGGCTTTCGACCTCGTCAATCACCGCATTCTTATCAGCAGACTCAATAGCCTTGGTTTCTCAAATGACTGCCTTGCCTGGTTCACCAACTACTTCCCAGATAAAGTGCAGTGTGTCAAATCGGAGGCCCTGTTGTCCAGACCTCTGGCAGTCTCTATGGGGGTGCCACAGGGTTCAATTCTCGAGGTGACTCTTTTCTCTGTGTATATCAATGATGTCTCTCTTCCTGCTGGTAATTCTCTGATCTATTCTATATACATCTGGCCCTTCTTTGGACACTGTGTTAACAAACCTCCCAACAAGCTTCAACTACAAATACCTAGGTGTCTGGTTAGACTGTAAACTCTCCTTCCAGACTCACATTAAGCATTTCCAATCCAAAATTAAATCTAGAATCGGCTTCCTATTTCGCAACAAAGCCTGCTTCACTCATGCTGCCAAACATACACTCTGACTATCCTACCGATCCTTGTCTTCGGCGATGTCATTTACAAAATAGCCTACAACACTCTACTCAGAAAACTGGATGTAGTCTATCACAGTGCCATCCGTTTTGTCACCAAAGCCCCATATACTGTCCACCACTGCGACCTGTATGCTCTCGTTGGCTGGCCCTCGCTACATATTCGTCGCCAAACCCACTGGCTCCAGGTCATCTATAAGTCTTTGCTAGATAAAGGCCCACCTTATCTCAGCTCACTGGTCACCATAGCAATACCCACCCGTAGCATGCGCTCCAGCAGGTATATTTCACTGGTCATCCCCAAAGCCAACACTTCCTTTGGCCGCCTTTCCTTCCAGTTCTCTGCTACCAATGACTGGAACGAATTGCAGAAATCACTGAAGCTGGAGTCTTATATCTCCCTCTCTAACTTTAAGCATCAGCTGTCAGAGCAGCTTACCGATCACTGTGCCTGTACATAGCCAATCTGTAAATAGCACACCCAACAACCCCCTCCCCATATTGTTATTAATCTTCTTGCTCTTTTGCACCCCAGTATCTCTATATCATCATCTGCACATCTATCACTCCAGTGTTAATGCTAAATTGTAATAATTTTGCCTCCATGGCCTATTTATTCCCTTACCTCCCAACTCTTCTACATTTGCACACACTGTACATATATTTTTTATATTGTGATATTAACTATACATTTGTTTATGTGTAACTCTGTGTTGTTTTTGTCGCACTGCTTTACTTTATCTTGGCCAGGTCGCAATTGTAAATGAGAACTTGTTCTCAACTGGCCTACCTGGTTAAATAAAGGTGAAATAAAAAGAATAAAAAAATAAAAACACACAGAATAGCACACACACACACACACACACACACACACACACACACACACACACACACACACACACACACACACACACACACACACACACACACACACACACACACACACACACACACACACACACACACACACACACACACACACACACACACACACACACACACACACCTCCCAGACGACTGCATGGGGAGGCCTAATCAGGATCCACTGTTCAGAGAGCTGTGGGTGTCTACCCCCTGAACCTCGACAATCCTCCCATCATCCAGCGGTCTGGCATCCTCACGTAACCCCACTGTTCCTCTCCTCCCCTGCCTGCTCCTCCCCTGCCTGCCACCTCGACCATTCCAGTCAGTTGAATTGGACATGGAGGTTCTCCATTACTGTTTTCAATGAATTTTATATTAAAGTCACCAAAGCTTGTGCAGCAAGCATCCAGTTTTGAACAGTGGTCCAAAGTGATGGGATTGAAAAGAAACAGAAACAGAATGACAGGAACCTTTCTGGATGAAGAGCATCTCTAAGTGTTGCAAAGTGTTGATTAAAGTTTCATAGAGACGTATCCGCTATCCACTCACAGCCTATATTATTACAACTGTCATTGTAATTGAGGAAGTGAATGATAAATAGCTAGGTCATATGTGTTTTAATTCCATCTCTCTCCCCTTTAGTGGTAATATGGGCCATCTTTACATCTCATATTAAAGCCATTCATATCAGCTCCAAGGCCTCAATCCTAATAAAAGGATAGATTTAATCACAGCACCGGCTCATCGCTGTCACACACATTACAAATTGGAATGGGAGGAGATAGGTTTTTGCAATTCTATGACTAAATTCATGCAATTCTACTCATTTTGAGACAGGGTGTAAAGGAAATTAGCTGTTTTACAGCTAATTTCCTGAATTCTACACATTTTCCCATAGGGTGGAGAGAAATGCTTGAAGTTTGTAATATGATGTCTGAGTGAGACTGACTAACAAAATCAATTGGGGCACCCAGTCAGTAATTCCACTATGATATCAAGTATAGATAGCTGGCCGCTAGACTAACTTACCCATCGAACAAATGTTAGCTGACGTGGCTAATTGAGTGACTATCAGTGACTGACATCACAAGAGAAAAACTCTGAAGAACTTTGCGGACAAGCAAACGAATGGGGTGCAGCCATTTTAGAAATGGCATACAAAGAGCAATAGAGAAGCAGACAGACAGAAGGATAGAGACCACTGGGTCAGTGTTATAGACTACCTGCTGAAATAGAGATGCAGACAGACAGAGGGATGGAGACCACTGGGTCCTCAGTGTTATAGACTACCTGCTGAAATAGAGATGCAGACAGACAGAGGGATAGAGACCACTGGGTCAGTGTTATAGACTACCTGCTGAAATAGAGATGCAGACAGACAGAGGGATAGAGACCCCTGGGTCCTCAGTGTTATAGACTACCTGCTGAAATAGAGATGCAGACAGACAGAGGGATGGAGACCACTGGGTCCTCAGTGTTATAGACTACCTGCTGTGTACATGATGGTGTGGGCTGGGGGGAGGGTATGAAGACAATTACAGAAGAGATACACATGTTCTTCCTCCATTGTTTTGCTTAACATATTTTCCCTCCACCTATCTGTCCCTAAAGACTCCATCAAGGCAAAGCAGCAATAAGGTTGTGATTTTGGTCTCCACCTATCTGTCCCTAAAGGTTCCATCAAGGCACAGCAGCAATAAGGTTGTGATTTTGGTCTCCACCTATCTGTCCCTAAAGACTCCATCAAGGCACAGCAGCAATAAGGTTGTGATGTTGGTCTCCACCTATCTGTCCCTAAAGACTCCATCAAGGCACAGCAGCAATAAGGTTGTGGTGTTGGTCTCCACCTATCTGTCCCTAAAGACTCCATCAAGGCACAGCAGCAATAAAGTTGTGATGTTGGTCTCCACCTATCTGTCCCTAAAGGTTCCATCTAGGCACAGCAGCAATAAGGTAGTGATGTTGGTCTCCACCTATCTGTCCCTAAAGGTTCCATCAAGGCACAGCAGCAATAAGGTTGTGATGTTGGTCTCCAACTATCTGTCCCTAAAGGTTCCATCAAGGCACAGCAGCGATAAGGTTGTGATGTTGGTCTCCACCTATCTGTCCCTAAAGGTTCCATCAAGGCACAGCAGCAATAAGGTTGTGGTGTTGGTCTCCACCTATCTGTCCCTAAAGGTTCCATCAAGGCACAGCAGCAATAAGGTTGTGGTGTTGGTCTCCACCTATCTGTCCCTAAAGGTTCCATCAAGGCACAGCAGCAATAAGGTTGTGATGTTGGTCTCCACCTATCTGTCCCTAAAGGTTCCATCAAGGCACAGCAGCGATAAGGTTGTGGTGTTGGTCTCCACCTATCTGTCCCTAAAGACTCCATCAAGGCACAGCAGCAATAAGGTTGTGGTGTTGGTCTCCACCTATCAGCCCCTAAAGGTTCCATCAAGGCACAGCAGCAATAAGGTTGTAATGTTGGTCTCCACCTATCTGTTCCTAAAGGTTCCATCAAGGCACAGCAGCGATAAGGTTGTGATGTTGGTCTCCACCTATCTGTCCCTAAAGGTTCCATCAAGGCACAGCAGCAATAAGGTTGTGGTGTTGGTCTCCACCTATCTGTCCCTAAAGACTCCATCAAGGCAAAGCAGCAATAAGGTTGTGATTTTGGTCTCCACCTATCTGTCCCTAAAGGTTCCATCAAGGCACAGCAGCAATAAGGTTGTGATTTTGGTCTCCACCTATCTGTCCCTAAAGACTCCATCAAGGCACAGCAGCAATAAGGTTGTGATGTTGGTCTCCACCTATCTGTCCCTAAAGACTCCATCAAGGCACAGCAGCAATAAGGTTGTGATTTTGGTCTCCACCTATCTGTCCCTAAAGACTCCATCAAGGCACAGCAGCAATAAGGTTGTGATGTTGGTCTCCACCTATCTGTCCCTAAAGACTCCATCAAGGCACAGCAGCAATAAGGTTGTGGTGTTGGTCTCCACCTATCTGTCCCTAAAGACTCCATCAAGGCACAGCAGCAATAAAGTTGTGATGTTGGTCTCCACCTATCTGTCCCTAAAGGTTCCATCTAGGCACAGCAGCAATAAGGTAGTGATGTTGGTCTCCACCTATCTGTCCCTAAAGGTTCCATCAAGGCACAGCAGCAATAAGGTTGTGATGTTGGTCTCCAACTATCTGTCCCTAAAGGTTCCATCAAGGCACAGCAGCGATAAGGTTGTGATGTTGGTCTCCACCTATCTGTCCCTAAAGGTTCCATCAAGGCACAGCAGCAATAAGGTTGTGGTGTTGGTCTCCACCTATCTGTCCCTAAAGGTTCCATCAAGGCACAGCAGCAATAAGGTTGTGGTGTTGGTCTCCACCTATCTGTCCCTAAAGGTTCCATCAAGACACAGCAGCAATAAGGTTGTGATGTTGGTCTCCACCTATCTGTCCCTAAAGGTTCCATCAAGGCACAGCAGCGATAAGGTTGTGGTGTTGGTCTCCACCTATCTGTCCCTAAAGACTCCATCAAGGCACAGCAGCAATAAGGTTGTGGTGTTGGTCTCCACCTATCAGCCCCTAAAGGTTCCATCAAGGCACAGCAGCAATAAGGTTGTAATGTTGGTCTCCACCTATCTGTTCCTAAAGGTTCCATCAAGGCACAGCAGCGATAAGGTTGTGATGTTGGTCTCCACCTATCTGTCCCTAAAGGTTCCATCAAGGCACAGCAGCAATAAGGTTGTGGTGTTGGTCTCCACCTATCTGTCCCTAAAGACTCCATCAAGGCAAAGCAGCAATAAGGTTGTGATTTTGGTCTCCACATATCTGTCCCTAAAGGTTCCATCAAGGCACAGCAGCAATAAGGTTGTGATTTTGGTCTCCACCTATCTGTCCCTAAAGACTCCATCAAGGCACAGCAGCAATAAGGTTGTGATGTTGGTCTCCACCTATCTGTCCCTAAAGACTCCATCAAGGCACAGCAGCAATAAGGTTGTGGTGTTGGTCTCCACCTATCTGTCCCTAAAGACTCCATCAAGGCACAGCAGCAATAAAGTTGTGATGTTGGTCTCCACCTATCTGTCCCTAAAGGTTCCATCTAGGCACAGCAGCAATAAGGTAGTGATGTTGGTCTCCACCTATCTGTCCCTAAAGGTTCCATCAAGGCACAGCAGCAATAAGGTTGTGATGTTGGTCTCCACCTATCTGTCCCTAAAGGTTCCATCAAGGCACAGCAGCGATAAGGTTGTGATGTTGGTCTCCACCTATCTGTCCCTAAAGGTTCCATCAAGGCACAGCAGCAATAAGGTTGTGGTGTTGGTCTCCACCTATCTGTCCCTAAAGGTTCCATCAAGGCACAGCAGCAATAAGGTTGTGGTGTTGGTCTCCACCTATCTGTCCCTAAAGGTTCCATCAAGGCACAGCAGCGATAAGGTTGTGGTGTTGGTCTCCACCTATCTGTCCCTAAAGACTCCATCAAGGCACAGCAGCAATAAGGTTGTGGTGTTGGTCTCCACCTATCAGCCCCTAAAGGTTCCATCAAGGCACAGCAGCAATAAGGTTGTAATGTTGGTCTCCACCTATCTGTTCCTAAAGGTTCCATCAAGGCACAGCAGCGATAAGGTTGTGATGTTGGTCTCCATCTATCTGTCCCTAAAGGTTCCATCAAGGCACAGCAGCAATAGGGTTGTGGTGTTGGTCTCCACCTATCTGTCCCTAAAGACTCCATCAAGGCACAGCAGCAATAAGGTTGTGATGTTGGTCTCCACCTATCTGTTCCTAAAGGTTCCATCAAGGCACAGCAGCAATAAGGTTGTGGTGTTGGTCTCCACCTATCTGTTCCTAAAGACTCCATCAAGGCACAGCAGCAATAAGGTTGTGGTGTTGGTCTCCACCTATCAGCCCCTAAAGGTTCTATCAAGGCACAGCAGCAATAAGGTTGTGATATTGGTCTCTTATAGGGATCGTCCACCATGTTCATCCTATAGCTACAACTACCTCTGGTGTGAATGATTCACCCAATCACGATCCCAAATCCCCCAAGATACTGCCAATCAGCAATACATCTCGCTATTCCCCCAATCATGATCCCAAATCCCCCAAGATACCTCCAATGAGCGTTACATCCGGATCTTCCTCCAATCACAATCCCAAATCCCCCAAGATACCTCAAATCAGCATTCCATCTCTCTCTTCACCAAATCACCATCCAAATTCCCCCAAGATACCTCCAATCAGCATTCCATCTCTCTCTTCACCAAATCACCATCCAAATTCCCCCAAGATACCAACATTACACCTGCTCTTCCTCCAATCACAATCCTAAATCCCCCAAGATACCTCCAATCAGCATGACATCCTGCTCTTCCCCTATGTGTGTTGATTACCTTTTCCCTGTTGATGTTCCACCTTGGATAAAACATCTTGTGTCAAAAATGAAACAAGCTGTAAGAACCAATCAAATAAGTATATTGCGTTTTCTTAATTGTGAGTCTGAAATATTGTTCAATCATGGTAAGATGTGAGAATCTGAGAATCTGATTGAGATGTTGGTGAAATGTTTGTTGGTTGTTCACCATCGCTCCTCAGTTAAACTGTTCAACTTACAACAAACACATTTGATGTCATGTTATCTGGTTTGTCGTGAAGATTGAAGCTGAGAAGCATATCTGGAGTTTGATCTCCCATCTCCCCCCGTCGTGCCGGGCCTTCCTCAGATCCGAGCCAGGAGTTGACTGTACAACAGAGATAACAGGAGTTTGATCTCCCATCTCCCCCCGTCGTGCCGGGCCTTCCTCAGATCCGAGCCAGGAGTTGACTGTACAACAGAGATAACAGGAGTTTGATCTCCCATCTCCCCCCGACGTGCCGGGCCTTCCTCAGATCCGAGCCAGGAGTTGACTGTACAACAGAGATAACAACAGAGATAACAGAGAATCCATACTGGCAGACAGGCAGAAGCTTCTCTCTTTTCACTGTATCTGTGTTTTTCCTACAGTGTCTAGTAGCTACACTTTGACTTGACGACTTCTTGTATATTTCATGTCCTTAAAAGTTCACATCAAAGACTGGTGCTCAAACTCCAGATTTTCATAAATGCTTTATTGTCAAGCAAAAGGCTGTCTGTAGTACAGAGACATCTAAAAGGATGTCAGAGCACCAGGCAATGACTGTCTTCAGAAGTCATTTACTTTTAATGGCCAATATTCATACATTCTGTGCAGTTCCTTGGAGAGATAAGAGATTATGCTAATAGTATTACTATTGATGTTGGAGAGGAGAGGCCCGTACAGAAATCAGGTCTGTCTTCAGCCCAGGGGCAAGAGTAGCTATGCACACCCAGATTAATCAATACCACCTCTTATTGAAGCCATTATTCTATATGTGTCTGAAATGGGAATTATATGAGATGAGAAAGAACAAGAACTCTCTCCATGGTTGTCATCAAACAGTCAATAGTCTCTAATGAGTTTACAGAGTTACAGTAATCCCATTTCTGGAGAATTACAGAGCTGCGAAGCATAATTCATAGTTATGTCATGTTTATGATGTGTCATGTATGCTTTGTGAACATACAGACAGGTAACATAAATCATTCCCATATTTATGTGATTGTTAAGATATTTTTGGTCTCCATATCTTGGAGCATATTTTGACGAAACCACACAACGAAAACATCAGCTTGATGATCAAGACTAATATGGTGTTACTATGGGAACTCCTGAGAGTTTCCTGGTTCACATGAAAGAGCAAAAAAAAAAAAAAAACACAAAGTGTGGAGATGAAAGGTTGGAATATACACATGAGCACACACACACACACAGAGAGAGAACGTATTCATCTGATAGATCAAATAGGGAAAGGGAAATCGGAAACCTAGTCAGTTGCACAACTGAATGCATTCAACCAAAATACTCCTTGCCATTACATTAATAAAGCTAATATCAAACTGCTGAGCACTGCTGATGAAAGTAAGGTCCCGATTCAATCAGATTGAGTGTTAACCTGCGTTGGCAAACACCTGCATAGCAGATGTTTTGGCGGTGTTGGAGGTGTAACTGCTGTATGAGCTGACCAATAGGTGAGCGGTTGCTCTTGTGTGTAACAAACCACTCCCCTCCTTATTATCCCTACCGCCTTAGAAGTTCAAAACGGCGATAGAGAGTGTCGGCTAATGCATGTTTTTGTCACACCCTGATCTGTTTCACCTGTCTTTGTAATTGTCTCCAACACCCTCCAGGTGTCGTTCCCATTATCCGCCATGAATTTATACCTGTGTTCTCTGTTTGCCTGTTGCCAGTTCGTCTTGTTTGTCAAGTCAACCAGCGTTTTTATTCTCAACTCCTGCCTTTCCCAGTGTAACGGCTTTCTTCCTGGGAAGGAAAGGCGGACCAAAACGCAGCGTGGTTGGAATTAATGTTCTTTAATAAGACACTTAACATGAACTAACTACAAAACAATAAATGTGAAAACCGAACACAGTCTTATCTGGTGCATAGACACAAAGACAAGAAACAACCACCCACAAATCCCAACACAAAACAAGCTACCTAAATATGGTTCCCAATCAGAGAAAATGACTAACATCTGCCTCTGATTCAGAACCATATCAGGCCAAACATAGAAATAGACAAACAAGACACACAACATAGAATGCCCACCCAGCTCACGTCCTGACCAACACTAAAACAAGGACAACACAAAATAACTATGGTCAGAACGTGACACCCAGTCTCTCTTTTTCTCACCCTCCTGGTTTTGACCCCTGCCTACCCTGACTCTGAGCCCACCTGCCTGACCACTCTGCCTGACCCTGAGCCTGCCTGCCGTCCGGTACCGTTGCCCCACCTCTGGTTTACTGACCCCTGCCTACCCTGACCCTGAGCCTGCCTGCCGTCCGGTACCGTTGTCCCACCTCTGGTTTACTGACCCCTGCCTACCCTGACCCTGAGCCTGCCTGCCGTCCGGTACCGTTGCCACACCTCTGGTTTACTGACCCCTGCCTACCCTGACCCTGAGCCTACCTGCCGTCCGGTACCGTTGCCCCACCTCTGGTTTACTGACCCCTGCCTACCCTGACCCTGAGCCTGCCTGCCGTCCGGTACCGTTGTCCCACCTCTGGTTTACTGACCCCTGCCTACCCTGACCCTGAGCCTGCCTGCCGTCCGGTACCGTTGCCCCATTTCTGGTTTACTGACCCCTGCCTGCCTTGACCTGTCTTTTGCCTGAGTCTTACCTTCATACCTGATAGTTTTCATGTTCATTTGGATGGGGTTATATAATAGCCTATCTGTCCAATCGAGGTGTACACAACTGAACATCATGCTTTTGAATGTTTGAACGTTGCTGCATGAACTTATAACGTTGCTGCATGGGATTTGTCGGTTTATAAAGTCAGGTGCTTTTGTTGCAATAAATTGTCATATCAAGCTAACGAAATGAGCCGCTTGTGGATTTTTGACAGCTCTAACGCAGTTCCCCCTTTAACACCACAAAAACAACCACTATGTTATTCTGATAGAAACTAGCCCAAAATCTATGCACTAATATTCAATATTGATTGAATTGAATTTCTTGTTCTTCTAGATGGAAATGACAGGAAGAACAAAAAGAAAATAACTATCATGAAGTAAATGTCTGTCATCTCTGTTGATCTACTAGGTCACCAACCCTGGTCTATCATGAAGTAAATGTCTGTCATCTCTGTTGATCTACTAGGTCACCAACCCTGGTCTATCATGAAGTAAATGTCTCTCATCTCTGTTGATCTACTAGGTCACCAACCCTGGTCTATCATGAAGTAAATGTCTGTCATCTCTGTTGATCTACTAGGTCACCAACCCTGGTCTATCATGAAGTAAATGTCTGTCATCTCTGTTGATCTACTAGGTCACCAACCCTGGTCTATCATGAAGTAAATGTCTCTCATCTCTGTTGATCTACTAGGTCACCAACCCTGGTCTATCATGAAGTAAATGTCTCTCATCTCTGTTGATCTACTAGGTCACCAACCCTGGTCTATCATGAAGTAAATGTCTCTCATCTCTGTTGATCTACTAGGTCACCAACCCTGGTCTATCATGAAGTAAATGTCTCTCATCTCTGTTGATCTACTAGGTCACCAACCCTGGTCTATCATGAAGTAAATGTCTGTCATCTCTGTTGATCTACTAGGTCACCAACCCTGGTCTATCATGAAGTAAATGTCTCTCATCTCTGTTGATCTACTAGGTCACCAACCCTGGTCTATCATGAAGTAAATGTCTATCATCTCTGTTGATCTACTAGGTCACCAACCCTGGTCTATCATGAAGTAAATGTCTGTCATCTCTGTTGATCTACTAGGTCACCAACCCTGGTCTATCATGAAGTAAATGTCTGTCATCTCTGTTGATCTACTAGGTCACCAACCCTGGTCTATCATGAAGTAAATGTCTGTCATCTCTGTTGATCTACTAGGTCACCAACCCTGGTCTATCATGAAGTAAATGTCTCTCATCTCTGTTGATCTACTAGGTCACCAACCCTGGTCTATCATGAAGTAAATGTCTCTCATCTCTGTTGATCTACTAGGTCACCAACCCTGGTCTATCATGAAGTAAATGTCTGTCATCTCTGTTGATCTACTAGGTTACCAACCCTGGTCTATCATGAAGTAAATGTCTGTCATCTCTGTTGATCTACTAGGTCACCAACCCTGGTCTATCATGAAGTAAATGTCTGTCATCTCTGTTGATCTACTAGGTTACCAACCCTGGTCTATCATGAAGTAAATGTCTCTCATCTCTGTTGATCTACTAGGTCACCAACCCTGGTCTATCATGAAGTAAATGTCTGTCATCTCTGTTGATCTACTAGGTCACCAACCCTGGTCTATCATGAAGTAAATGTCTCTCATCTCTGTTGATCTACTAGGTCACCAACCCTGGTCTATCATGAAGTAAATGTCTGTCATCTCTGTTGATCTACTAGGTCACCAACCCTGGTCTATCATGAAGTAAATGTCTCTCATCTCTGTTGATCTACTAGATCACCAACCCTGGTCTATCATGAAGTAAATGTCTGTCATCTCTGTTGATCTACTAGATCACCAACCCTGGTCTATCATGAAGTAAATGTCTCTCATCTCTGTTGATCAACTAGGTCACCAACCCTGGTCTATCATGAAGTAAATGTCTCTCATCTCTGTTGATCTACTAGGTCACCAACCCTGGTCTATCATGAAGTAAATGTCTCTCATCTCTGTTGATCTACTAGGTCACCAACCCTGGTCTATCATGAAGTAAATGTCTCTCATCTCTGTTGATCTACTAGGTCACCAACCCTGGTCTATCATGAAGTAAATGTCTCTCATCTCTGTTGATCTACTAGGTCACCAACCCTGGTCTATCATGAAGTAAATGTCTCTCATCTCTGTTGATCAACTAGGTCACCAACCCTGGTCTATCATGAAGTAAATGTCTCTCATCTCTATCACCAACCCTGGTCTATCATGAAGTAAATGTCTCTCATCTCTGTTGATCTACTAGGTCACCAACCCTGGTCTATCATGAAGTAAATGTCTCATCTCTGTTGATCTACTATCTCTGTTGATCAACTAGGTCACCAACCCCTATCATGAAGTAAATGTCTCTCATCTCTATCACTGATCTACTAGGTCACCAACCCTGGTCTATCATGAAGTAAATGTCTCTCATCTCTGTTGATCTACTAGGTCACCAACCCTGGTCTATCATGAAGTAAATGTCTCTCATCTCTGTTGATCAACTAGGTCACCAACCCTGGTCTATCATGAAGTAAATGTCTCTCATCTCTGTTGATCTACTAGATCACCAACCCTGGTCTATCATGAAGTAAATGTCTCTCATCTCTGTTGATCTACTAGGTCACCAACCCTGGTCTATCATGAAGTAAATGTCTCATCTCTGTTGATCTACTAGATCACCAACCCTGGTCTATCATGAAGTAAATGTCTCTCATCTCTGTTGATCTACTAGGTCACCAACCCTGGTCTATCATGAAGTAAATGTCTCTCATCTCTGTTGATCTACTAGGTCACCAACCCTGGTCTATCATGAAGTAAATGTCTCTCATCTCTGTTGATCTACTAGGTCACCAACCCTGGTCTATCATGAAGTAAATGTCTCATCTCTGTTGATCTACTAGATCACCAACCCTGGTCTATCATGAAGTAAATGTCTCTCATCTCTGTTGATCTACTAGGTCACCAACCCTGGTCTATCATGAAGTAAATGTCTCTCATCTCTGTTGATCTACTAGGTCACCAACCCTGGTCTATCATGAAGTAAATGTCTCTCATCTCTGTTGATCTACTAGGTCACCAACCCTGGTCTATTATGAAGTAAATGTCTGTCATCTCTGTTGATCTACTAGGTCACCAACCCTGGTCTATCATGAAGTAAATGTCTGTCATCTCTGTTGATCTACTAGGTCACCAACCCTGGTCTATCATGAAGTAAATGTCTGTCATCTCTGTTGATCTACTAGGTCACCAACCCTGGTCTATCATGAAGTAAATGTCTGTCATCTCTGTTGATCTACTAGGTCACCAACCCTGGTCTATCATGAAGTAAATGTCTGTCATCTATGTTGATCTACTAGGTCCCCAACCCTGGTCCTGGAGAGCAACAAGATGTGCTCTTTCTGAAATGCTTGGATAGGCAACATGATCGCAGGTTAGTCAGTGTCAGACATGTTTTTCACCGGGCTCCCTCTCCGGCTCCCTCTCCGGCTCCCTCTCCGGCTCCCTCTCCGGCTCCCTCTCTGGCTCCCTCTCTGGCTCCCTGGAGCTGCTCTTCGTAGTACAGTAGTTGGTCCACTTCAAAGCCATCACTGGGCCTCTCCACCAGGCTGCTGAGGGCCTGTCTGATGCTCCCCTCATCCTCCTGCCTCTCCCTGGCTCCCTTCAGGTAGGTATACACCCTCTGGAAGACGGTTAGACCCAGCCGACGGGACACTGACCTGGGACAGACACAGGGAGAGAGACCGGGTGTCAACTCTGTCCACTAATCACACTCATCAGCCTGACATTGGCTGACATTTTGACAGTTTAAATGTTGTCCCGGCTCTCATAACATGCTCTCTGTGTAGAGTGATTTGATGTGATTACAGGAGGCAGTTCGTACGGTTCCCCCGTGGAATTTACCCACAACCCTGGCATTGCAAGCTCCATGCTCTATCAACAGAGCCACACAAGACCACAAATAGACCACTCTTGTACCCGTTAGCAACAAGAGTAGTCCATTTGTCCCTGTATGCTTTCACATAATGCATAATGGATGCTGTGAGAGATAGAGTATTACTATACATGTCTGTCCAATAGAATGGAAAAAAACATAGTTATTTCATCACATTGAGACATACAGTGTCACTAGCCAGTGCTAAGCTGTCTAAGTGTCTGTGTGTGCTGTCATCAGTGGGTGTTCCGTTGCCATGGAGCTGGCAGCAGGAAAAGAGCAGGTCCATTGGGGCGGGCCTCGTGAATTTGACGAGGATGTGGGCCCAAGAAACTCCTGGTATCATATACCAAAGTCCACATCTTCCACTAGGAGACAACACAACTCCAACAGTCCAACACATCAGACACTAAATGAACCGTTTCTAATGCCCAGAGCACATAGTACTGGGTTGTCATGGGACAACTGTCAAGTCTCTATTGAGATCTGTTGAGATTCACTGCATTGTTTTCTGGAGACGTCACAGTCAGAGAAAACGGACATTTAGAAAATACATCTGATCCTTCCTGACTTCCCTGGACGCCTTTTACCAGATACTATTTCTGGAGTACTTTGGTTTGTCCAGTTATCTGATAATGGTCCTATCAGGTCTATAAATCTGGTGAAACCTCTATCCCAGAGAAATTAACCATTAGGATCTCAGATTTGACTTTATGGATGTTCTGGGGTTGTCTGGGAGAGAGGAAAGCCCAGAAGCGTAGTTCATTTTCACCTAAAAGTACCATCACATTTGGGGCTATATGGTATTTTCGTCTATAGTGATCTTGGAGATGACCCTGGGGCCTCAGACAAAGCTTCAGATCAACAAAAATGTGTTTGGTTGGCCATAGTTTCAGAACTATTTCAGAAGGGAACCCTGCATCTTACAATTATACACAATTTGTACACTAGAAAATACAAAATAAACAGCTTTAAAAAGTTCAAGAGAATACAAAAATACAAAACACACTGAAGGAAAATAATCACATTCCTCGACAGAGAGGTCCTCAATCAGCAGAGAGGTCCTCAATCAGCAGAGAGGTCCTCAATCAGCAGAGAGGTTCTCAATCAGCAGAGAGGTTCTCAATCAGCAGAGGTCCTCAATCAGCAGAGAGGTCCTCAATCAGCAGAGAGGTTCTCAATCAGCAGAGAGTTCCTCAATCAGCAAAGAGGTCCTCAATCAGCAGAGGTTCTCAATCAGCAGAGGTTCTCAATCAGCAGAGAGGTCCTCAATCAGCAGAGAGGTTCTCAATCAGCAGAGAGGTTCTCAATCAGCAGAGAGTTCCTCAATCAGCAAAGAGGTCCTCAATCAGCAGAGAGGTCCTCAATCAGCAGAGGTTCTCAATCAGCAGAGAGGTCCTCAATCAGCAGAGAGGTTCTCAATCAGCAGAGAGGTCCTCAATCAGCAGAGAGGTTCTCAATCAGCAGAGAGTTCCTCAATCAGCAGAGAGTTCCTCAATCAGCAGAGAGGTCCTCAATCAGCAGAGGTTCTCAATCAGCAGAGAGGTCCTCAATCAGCAGAGAGGTTCTCAATCAGCAGAGAGGTTCTCAACCAGCAGAGAGGTCCTCAATCAGCAGAGAGGTCCTCAATCAGCAGAGAGGTCCTCAATCAGCAGAGAGGTTCTCAGTCAGCAGAGAGGTCCTCAATCAGCAGAGAGGTCCTCAATCAGCAGAGAGGTTCTCAGTCAGCAGAGAGGTTCTCAATCAGCAGAGAGGTTCTCAATCAGCAGAGAGGTTCTCAATCAGCAGAGAGGTTCTCAATCAGTAGAGGTTCTCAATCAGCAGAGAGGTCCTCAGTCAGCAGAGAGGTTCTCAGTCAGCAGAGAGGTTCTCAATCAGCAGAGAGGTTCTCAATCAGCAGAGAGGTTCTCAATCAGCAGAGAGGTTCTCAGTCAGCAGAGAGGTTCTCAATCAGCAGAGAGGTTCTCAATCAGCAGAGAGGTCCTCAATCAGCAGAGAAGTCCTCAATCAGCAGAGAGGTTCTCAGTCAGCAGAGAGGTTCTCAATCAGCAGAGAGGTTCTCAATCAGCAGAGAGGTCCTCAATCAGCAGAGGTCCTCAGTCAGCAGAGAGGTTCTCAATCAGCAGAGAGGTTCTCAATCAGCAGAGAGGTTCTCAATCAGCAGAGAGGTTCTCAATCAGCAGAGAGGTTCTCAATCAGCAGAGGTCCTCAGTCAGCAGAGAGGTTCTCAATCAGCAGAGAGGTTCTCAATCAGCAGAGAGGTTCTCAGTCAGCAGAGAGGTTCTCAATCAGCAGAGAGGTTCTCAATCAGCAGAGAGGTTCTCAATCAACAGAGAGGTTCTCAATCAGCAGAGAGGTTCTCAATCAACAGAGAGGTTCTCAATCAGCAGAGAGGTTCTCAATCAACAGAGAGGTTCTCAATCAACAGAGAGGTTCTCAATCAGCAGAGTCTGTAGCAACAGATGGGGCTATAAGTCTGTAGCAACAGATGAAATTCCAGAGCTATCCATCCTTCTTAACATTATAAGTGTCCTCAGAAGGCTGAAGTTAAGTTTAGCAATAAATGTGTAATTTAGCTTTGTCTTTTTCTTAGAGAGAATATGCAGGCCTAGCAAATGCTGTCTCATTATTATAATTCCATTCTAAGTCATCTCTGGCTTGAGGCTTCCTATGGAACAGATATAAGATAGAAACAGCTAGGATTGTGAGAGGATTGATAGTCCTCTCTGAGGTATTGTTGCAGAGGCACAAGGGAGCCTAGTGAGTGTTAGAGTCTCTCCCTCTCTCTCTCCCCTCTTTCTCTTAACAGAAGTGTCTTGTATAGACTGAACTGGGCCTCTCTTTATATGATTTTTGGGGCAGGCATTCTGAGACACGGCAGTGAGCAGGTGGACAAATTCCAAATCTTCCTCCAGTCAAGATGAAGTGAGTGTCACCCTCTGAACGGTGACTGTCTCCACGAGGCAGAACTTTCACTCTAGAGGTGGCAGCTACCACTGTGTCAGCAGGGTCTCCACTGTGTCAGCGGGGTCTCCACTGTGTCAACGGGGTCTGCACTGTGTCAGCAGGGTCTGCACTGTGTCAGCAGGGTCTGCACTGTGTCAGCAGGGTCTCCACTGTGTCAACAGGGTCTCCACTGTGTCAACAGGGTCTCCACTGTGTCAACAGGGTCTCCACTGTGTCAGCAGGGTCTCCACTGTGTCAGCAGGGTCTCCACTGTGTCAACAGGGTCTCCACTGTGTCAGCAGGGTCTGCACTGTGTCAGCAGGGTCTGCACTGTGTCAACAGGGTCTCCACTGTGTCAGCAGGGTCTGCACTGTGTCAGCAGGGTCTGCACTGTGTCAGCAGGGTCTCCACTGTGTCAACAGGGTCTCCACTGTGTCAACAGGGTCTGCACTGTGTCAGCAGGGTCTCCACTGTGTCAACAGGGTCTCCACTGTGTCAGCAGGGTCTGCACTGTGTCAGCAGGGTCTCCACTGTGTCAGCAGGGTCTGCACTGTGTCAACAGGGTCTCCACTGTGTCAGCAGGGTCTCCAGTGTGTCAGCAGGGTCTCCACTGTGTCAGCAGGGTCTCCACTGTGTCAACAGGGTCTCCACTGTGTCAGCAGGGTCTGCACTGTGTCAGCAGGGTCTCCACTGTAAGACTGATGATAAGAGAGGGGCCATGCGTATTGCGTACACACCAACTCCCTGCATGAGTTGTCATACCCACAACTCATCTGATCGTTTACGATTGATGGAACTGTATAATCTAATTCATCTGATTGTTTGCGATTGATGGAACTTTATAATGTAATTCCATTTTTGAGGCTCTGTGATAGCAGACATCTTTACTACAGAGTAGATTATTTTGGTCCCTCTCCACCATCTCCTTCTCCCTCTCTCTCCTCCTCGCTCCTCCTCTCTCCACCATCTCCTTCTCCCTCTCTCTCTCCTCCTCTCTCTTCCATCTCCATCTCTCTCCTCCTCACTCCTCCTCTCTCCACCATCTCCTTCTCCCTCTCTCTCTCCTCCTCTCTCCACCATCTTCTTCTCCCTCTCTCTCTCCTCCTCTTTCCACCATCTCCTTCCCCCTCTCTCCTCTGAGCTCCTCTTTCCACCATCTCCTTCTCCCTCTCTCTCCTCCTCTCTGTTCCTCTCTCCACCATCTCCTTCTCCCTCTCTCTCCTCCTCTTTCCACCATCTCCTTCTCTCTCTCTCTCTCCTACTCTCTCCACCATCTCCTTCTCCCTCTCTCTCTCCTCCTCTCTCCACCATCTCCTTCTCCCTCTTTCTCTCCTCCTCTATCCACCATCTCCTTCTCCCTCTCTCTCTCCTCCTCTTTCCACCATCTCCTTCTCCCTCTCTCTCCTCCTCTCTCCTCCTCTCTCCACCATCTCCTTCTCCCTCTCTCTCCTCCTCTCTCCACCATCTCCTTCTCCCTCTCTCTCTCCTCCTCTCTCCACCATCTCCTTCTCCCTCTCTCTCTCCTCCTCTCTCCACCATCTCCTTCTCCCTCTCTCTCTCCTCCTCTTTCCACCATCTCCTTCTCCCTCTCTCCTCCGCGCTCCTCCTCTTTCCACCATCTCCTTCTCCCTCTCTCCTCCGCACTCCTCTTCTTTCCACCATCTCCTTCTCCCTCTCTCCCTCATCTCCCTCTCTCTCCTCCTCGCTCCTCCAACTTCTTCTCCCTCTCTCCACCATCTGTCTCCTCCTCTCTCCTCCTCTCTCCACCATCTCCCTCTCTCTCCCCTCCTCACTCCACCATCTCCTTCTTCCTCTCTCTCCTCCTCACTCCTCCTCTCTCCACCATCTCATTCTCCCTCTCACTCTCCTCCTCTCTCCACCATCTCCTTCTCCCTCTCTCTCCTCCTCGCTCCAACATCTCCTTCTCCCTCTCTCTCCTCCTCGCTCCTCCTCTCTACACCATCTCCTTCTCCCTCTCTCTCTCCTCCTCTCTTTTCCATCTCCTACTCCTTCTCCCTCTCTCTCCTCCTCTCTCCGCCATCTCCTTTTCCCTCTCTCTCTCCTCCTCTCTCCTCCTCTCTCCACCATCTCCTTCTCCCTCTCTCTCTCCTCGCTCCTCCATCTCCTTCTCCCCCTCTCTCTCCTCCTCTCTCCTCCATCTCCTTCTCCCCCTCTCTCTCCTCCTCTCTCCTCCATCTCCTTCTCCCTCTCTCCTCTGCGCTCCTCCTCTATCCACCATCTCCTTCTCCCTCTCTCTCCTCCTCGTTCCTCCTCTCTCCACCATCTCCTTATCACTCTCTCTCTCCTCCTCCACCATCTCCTTCTCCCTCTCTCTCTCCTCCTCTCTCCACCATCTCCTTCTCCCCCTCTCTCTCCTCCTCTCTCCACCATCTCCTTCTCCCTCTCTCTCTCCTCCTCTCTCCACCATCTCCTTCTCCCTCTCTCTCTCCTCCTCGCTCCTCCATCTCCTTCTCCCCCTCTCACTCCTCCTCTCTCCTCCATCTCCTTCTCCCTCTCTCTCCTCCTCACTCCTCCATCTCCTCCTCTTCAGTTGACCTTTACAGTCCCTACATTGAGACACAACTTTGGCTCCTACATTTGTAAACAAGCGGGGACCTATTTCCTCTCTACAGAGTTGTTATTTTCTATACACAAATTTAAATATGCAACATTTTGACTATGATGAATAACAAAAATCGGAGCCCAAATATTGAATAGTACAAAATGATTGTAAATAGCCCCTTGAGGAGCTGGGGAGGGCTATGGATGAGCATGTTCTCAGTACATGTTTAATAAATGTGGTATATATCTGAAAGTGAAGAGCCCTCAAAAATGTGACTAATGGTGTGTGTGCATGTGCATGTGTTTATGTTGTCAGTCAATGATGCATACTCAATCAAACACACTCTCTTTCTCTTCCGTTCTTTTGTTCTCGTTCTCTGTATCTCTTTCTTTCTCTCGCTCCCTCTCGTTCTCTTCCTCTTGTTCTCTCTCTCGTTCTCCCCTCTCGTTCTCTCGTTCTCTCTCTAACACACACAGTAAGTGGCGCTAATCAGCATCCCTCCTCCTCCTCCTCCTCCACCAAAACAACCCAACAGAAACTCTTGCATCAGCATCAAAGCTTACCTCTCTATTCAGCAATCAAGAAATGGCCCCCTTCTGCAGCACTTAACAACAGACAGAGGAAGTCTAAGACGGTGAGCCTGATGGATTCCCTTCACCGTAATAAAGGCCTCTTACTGAACATCTATCACAACATAATGCTGTCATAACAGGCCATGGCAGCTCATGACAACCCAGCTATCTGTTGTTGTAAATTGCAAAACGTTTTATTTGCTTACTGTGCTAGTACATTGACTTGATAGGTATAAACATTTCCCATAACACCAGAATAGGATTGTTCCAATGATGAACAGAACATTAGATTGAGGGGGGTTTGCTTTGAGCAGGTTCCCAAAGGTTCTCATGTACACAGAGTCAGACACAGTGGGCTTAAGCCTGCGTTTAGATGAGAGGTACAATCAAACATCCTGGAGCCAAGAGAGCCGTGGTGACAGATTCTGTTGCTGTAAATTGCTACCTGTTCTCCTGTCCTCCCTCCTTCCCCTCCCTTCATCCTCGCTCCCTCCACCCCCCTCTTATTCCTGGGCCTTTATGAAGCGGCAGCTCTGAGGGATCTGACAGGGTCTAATTCTCTCTCCCACAGGAATTGGGCTTCTGTTATTAATACACCAGTCTCATCATGGGAGCATGGAGCTGAGAACTCACACTGTGTGTGTGTGTGTTTAACAGAATACTACTGTCGCTGTGTGAAAAGGAAAGTGTGTCCTGCTTGACGAGTGGGGCTGTGTTTTCCAGGTAACAGCCTCTTGCAGCTTCACTTAGCCCAAACTCCAAACCCATCACTTCCCTTAGCCCAACCTCCAAACCCATCACTTCACTTAGCCCAAACTCCAAACCCATCACTTCACTTAGCCCAAACTCCAAACCCATCACTTCACTTAGCCCAAACTCCAAACCCCATCACTTCACTTAGCCCAAACTCCAAACCCATCACTTCACTTAGCCCAAACTCCAAACCCATCACTTCACTTAGCCCAAACTCCAAACCCATCACTTCCCTTAGCCCAACCTCCAAACCCATCACTTCACTTACCCCAAACTCCAAACCCATCACTTCACTTAGCCCAAACTCCAAACCCATCACTTCCCTTAGCCCAACCTCCAAACCCATCACTTCACTTACCCCAAACTCCAAACCCATCACTTCACTTAGCCCAAACTCCAAACCCATCACTTCCCTTAGCCCAACCTCCAAACCCATCACTTCACTTAGCCCAAACTCCAAACCCATCACTTCCCTTAGCCCAACCTCCAAACCCATCACTTCACTTAGCCCAAACTCCAAACCCATCACTTCACTTAGCCCAAACTCCAAACCCATCACTTCACTTAGCCCAAACTCCAAACCCATCACTTCACTTAGCCCAAACTCCAAACCCCATTACTTCACTTAGCCCAAACTCCAAACCCCATCACTTCACTTAGCCCAAACTCCAAACCCATCACTTCACTTAGCCCAAACTCCAAACCCATCACTTCACTTAGCCCAAACTCCAAACCCCATCACTTCAATTAGCCCAAACTCCAAACCCCATCACTTCACTTAGCCCAAACTCCAAACCCATCACTTCACTTAGCCCAAACTCCAACCCCCATCACTTCACTTAGCCCAAACTCCAAACCCATCACTTCACTTAGCCCAAACTCCAAACCCCATTACTTCACTTAGCCCAAACTCCAAACCCCATCACTTCACTTAGCCCAAACTCCAATCCCCATCACTTCACTTAGCCCAAACTCCAATCCCCATCACTTCACTTAGCCCAAACTCCAAACCCATCACTTCACTTAGCCCAAACTCCAAACCCATCACTTCACTTAGCCCAAACTCCAAACCCATCACTTCACTTACAGTTATGTATTTATTCTGTCTGTCTGTCTGTCTGTCTGTCTGTCAGTCAGTCAGTCAGTCAGTCAGTCAGTCAGTCAGTCAGTCAGTCTGTAGTCCAGAGAGCTGTCTGTACTGGAGAGTAGTGTTGTGGAATAGAGGTGAGGTTTGGGCCCCTGGGCCAGCAGCACCGTCAGGCCCTGCCACTCCCCTTCTCACCCTATCACACATCCACCTCACTGGGCAGACAGCAGAGGGATGGGCCCCTCTCCCACAGCTACACCAGGCTGATGTGATATCCATATTGATGTGCAGCAAAGATCGATGGATAGGACAACAAGAGGGTGGATGGATAGAGAGGCCACAGGCAGACAGGGAAACAGACTCTGCCTGGAGGTGAGATACATCCTACTTTCATTTAAAACTTCAATGCTGAGTGTATTGAACATTTTAAAGTTTGCTGTTGCCAGTATGTGCAGGGATGGAAATGAAGTTAGCCCGCTCTTTAGCTGAAGTGAATATACAGTGTTGTAGTTTCTGATCACAAGTTAGGCTTTTCACGAGATAATTAACATCATTGTTCAGAGTTAATAAATACTTTTGAGTTTATCGTCACTTAAAGAAATCAAATCAAATCAAATGTGAAGTCAGGTGAAAGGAGAGGTTCTCATACTCACTCAGTCATGCGCTGAATCCTTGTCTCAGCCATGGTGCTGTTGAAGACTGGAGGCCCCATGGGGACCCACTGGCCCTCTTCTGGCACTGCTTCAGCCACTGTAGAGGAAATTGTGATTATTGGGGACACGCATGGGCAATTCATTCATTAAAAATACAGCTAAATGTAAGGCTTAAACTGATATTTTCGTATTTACATGATTTCATAATTTTGTGAGCAATCATCTGATCTGTTTTAATATGCTCAAATTTAGTATAAAATCAAAGCAAATTCTCCTTGGTCTGTGACAATCACTTCCTACGTGACAAAATATAGAAACAAAACAACAATGATCTCTGTTAGTTCAAGAGTATCCATCACAACCTCGCATCCCCCCCACACACACCACATCTGTTCTCAACGACTGTGGGATTGTGATGGTATCTCTGCCCTTGTCTATCTAATCACAGTAAATCATGCTGTGTGTCATCTTGTCTCCACTCAGATAAAATACTGCCAGAGTGCAGGGAGAGTTGTTGGTACCATTGCCATTTGAGTTATTAAAAAGTAGATTTATGTAAAGAGAGCAGGGGAAGTGCATCCAAATATTTTATTTGGTGTAATCAATTACACATCCACCCACCCACAGAGAGAGAGAGAGAGAGAGAGAGAGAGAGAGAGAGCTGTAGATGTCCTAGCCAGCGTCTTTAACCTAAAACAGAGTGATAGGTGAGAGAAGAAGACATCAACACAACCAACACATGTTCACTTTTAGAGAAATACACAACTCATTCACATTCAGGTAAAGTAGAAACTTGATTTATTTAGCATTTTGTTTCATTGTTTGTACTGGAAAAACAGGAA
>NW_027261114.1:35000-127805 GCF_045791955.1 Oncorhynchus clarkii lewisi
TTCCATTCTCTGTGGATTAAACATGCATTAGTTTACATTCTCTGTGGATTAAACATGCATTCCTTTCCATTCTCTGTGGATTAAACATGCATTCCTTTCCATTCTCTGTGGATTAAACAGGCATTCCTTTCCATTCTCTGTGGATTAAACATACATACCTTTTCATTCTCTGTGGATTAAACATGCATTCCTTTCCATTCTCTGTGGATTAAACAGGCATTCCTTTCCATTCTCTGTGGATTAAACATGCATTCCTTTCCATTCTCTGAGGATTAAACAGGCATTCCTTTCCATTCTCTGTGGATTAAACATGCATTCCTTTCCATTCTCTGTGGATTAAACATGCATTCCTTTCCATTCTCTGTGGATTAAACATGCATTCCTTTCCATTCTCTGTGGATTAAACAGGCATTCCTTTCCATTCTCTGTGGATTAAACAGGCATTCCTTCCTTTTCTTTCTATTCCACCAGACCACTGTTGCTCTCCACTCCCTTCCCTGTTTAAGTAAACACCATGGAGGGATACATAGAGCATAGGGCTTCAGCACAACCTGTTAGAGAGAACACCCACCTGTCAGAGCCCAAAATATGCAAACGAACACATCAACCTAAGAGGACAGCAACAGTTAAGCAATAAGGCCAGAGGGGTGTGGTATATCGCCAATATACCATGGCTAAGGGCTGTTCTTACACACAACGCAAAGCAGAGTGCCTGGACACAGCCCTTAACCATGGTATATTGGCCATATACCACAATCCCCCAAGATGCCTTATTGCTATTATAAACTGGTTACCAATGTAATTAGAGCAGTAAAAATAAATGTTTTGTCATATCCGTGGTATAATATTCACCATTAGAATATCAACTGAGTACAGCTGAATATACTGGGATTTTTGCTTGTTTTTAGCTGTTTTTTTAAGCTAGTTTTCCTAGTGCTTGGACACACAGGAGTAACTAGTCTGTCTGTTGTTAGTGACAGAACAGACAGTAATCTAGTGCTTGGACACACAGGAGTAACTAGTCTGTCTGTTGTTAGTGACAGAACAGACAGTAATCTAGTGCTTGGACACACAGGAGTAACTAGTCTGTCTGTTGTTAGTGACAGAACAGACAGTAATCTAGTGCTTGGACACACAGGAGTAACTAGTCTGTCTGTTGTTAGTGACAGAACAGACCGTAGTCTAGTGCTTGGACACACAGGAGTAACTAGTCTGTCTGTTGTTAGTGGCAGAACACACAGTAATCTAGTGCTTGGACACACAGGAGTAACTGTCTGTTGTTAGTGACAGAACACACAGTAATCTAGTGCTTGGACACACAGGAGTAACTAGTCTGTCTGTTGTTAGTCTGTCTGTTGTTAGTGACAGAACAGACAGTAATCTAGTGCTTGGACACACAGGAGTAACTAGTCTGTCTGTTGTTAGTGACAGAACAGACAGTAATCTAGTGCTTGGACACACAGGAGTAACTAGTCTGTCTGTTGTTAGTGGCAGAACAGACAGTAATCTAGTGCTTGGACACACAGGAGTAACTAGTCTGTCTAGTGCTTGGACACACAGGAGTAACTAGTCTGTCTGTTGTTAGTGGCAGAACAGACAGTAATCTAGTGCTTGGACACACAGGAGTAACTAGTCTGTCTGTTGTTAGTGACAGAACAGACAGTAATCTAGTGCTTGGACACACAGGAGTAACTAGTCTGTCTGTTGTTAGTGGCAGAACAGACAGTAATCTAGTGCTTGGACACACAGGAGTAACTAGTCTGTCTGTTGTTAGTGACAGAACAGACAGTAATCTAGTGCTTGGACACACAGGAGTAACTAGTCTGTCTGTTGTTAGTGGCAGAACAGACAGTAATCTAGTGCTTGGACACACAGGAGTAACTAGTCTGTCTGTTGTTAGTGGCAGAACAGACAGTAATCTAGTGCTTGGACACACAGGAGTAACTAGTCTGTCTGTTGTTAGTGACAGAACAGACAGTAATCTAGTGCTTGGACACACAGGAGTAACTAGTCTGTCTGTTGTTAGTGGCAGAACAGACAGTAATCTAGTGCTTGGACACACAGGAGTAACTAGTCTGTCTGTTGTTAGTGGCAGAACAGACAGTAATCTAGTGCTTGGACACACAGGAGTAACTAGTCTGTCTGTTGTTAGTGGCAGAACAGACAGTAATCTAGTGCTTGGACACACAGGAGTAACTAGTCTGTCTGTTGTTAGTGACAGAACAGACAGTAATCTAGTGCTTGGACACACAGGAGTAACTAGTCTGTCTGTTGTTAGTGACAGAACAGACAGTAATCTAGTGCTTGGACACACAGGAGTAACTAGTCTGTCTGTTGTTAGTGACAGAACAGACAGTAATCTAGTGCTTGGACACACAGGAGTAACTAGTCTGTCTGTTGTTAGTGACAGAACAGACAGTAATCTAGTGCTTGGACACACAGGAGTAACTAGTCTGTCTGTTGTTAGTGACAGAACAGACAGTAATCTAGTGCTTGGACACACAGGAGTAACTAGTCTGTCTGTTGTTAGTGACAGAACAGACAGTAATCTAGTGCTTGGACACACAGGAGTAACTAGTCTGTCTGTTGTTAGTGACAGAACAGACAGTAATCTAGTGCTTGGACACACAGGAGTAACTAGTCTGTCTGTTGTTAGTGACAGAACAGACAGTAATCTAGTGCTTGGACACACAGGAGTAACTAGTCTGTCTGTTGTTAGTGACAGAACAGACAGTAAGCTAGTGCTTGGACACACAGGAGTAACTAGTCTGTCTGTTGTTAGTGACAGAACAGACAGTAATCTAGTGCTTGGACACACAGGAGTAACTAGTCTGTCTGTTGTTAGTGACAGAACAGACAGTAAGCTAGTGCTTGGACACACAGGAGTAACTAGTCTGTCTGTTGTTAGTGACAGAACAGACAGTAATCTAGTGCTTGGACACACAGGAGTAACTAGTCTGTCTGTTGTTAGTGACAGAACAGACAGTAAGCTAGTGCTTGGACACACAGGAGTAACTAGTCTGTCTGTTGTTAGTGACAGAACAGACAGTAGTCTAGTGCTTGGACACACAGGAGTAACTAGTCTGTCTGTTGTTAGTGACAGAACACACAGTAATCTAGTGCTTGGACACACAGGAGTAACTAGTCTGTCTGTTGTTAGTGACAGAACAGACAGTAATCTAGTGCTTGGACACACAGGAGTAACTAGTCTGTCTGTTGTTAGTGACAGAACACACAGTAATCTAGTGCTTGGACACACAGGAGTAACTAGTCTGTCTGTTGTTAGTGACAGAACAGACAGTAATCTAGTGCTTGGACACACAGGAGTAACTAGTCTGTCTGTTGTTAGTGACAGAACAGACAGTAATCTAGTGCTTGGACACACAGGAGTAACTAGTCTGTCTGTTGTTAGTGACAGAACAGACAGTAATCTAGTGCTTGGACACACAGGAGTAACTAGTCTGTCTGTTGTTAGTGACAGAACAGACAGTAATCTAGTGCTTGGACACACAGGAGTAACTAGTCTGTCTGTTGTTAGTGACAGAACAGACAGTAAGCTAGTGCTTGGACACACAGGAGTAACTAGTCTGTCTGTTGTTAGTGACAGAACAGACAGTAATCTAGTGCTTGGACACACAGGAGTAACTAGTCTGTCTGTTGTTAGTGACAGAACAGACAGTAAGCTAGTGCTTGGACACACAGGAGTAACTAGTCTGTCTGTTGTTAGTGACAGAACAGACAGTAATCTAGTGCTTGGACACACAGGAGTAACTAGTCTGTCTGTTGTTAGTGACAGAACAGACAGTAATCTAGTGCTGTCTAGTCTGTCTGTTGTTAGTGACAGAACAGACAGTAATCTAGTGCTTGGACACACAGGAGTAACTAGTCTGTCTGTTGTTAGTGACAGAACAGACAGTAATCTAGTGCTTGGACACACAGGAGTAACTAGTCTGTCTGTTGTTAGTGACAGAACAGACAGTAATCTAGTGCTTGGACACACAGGAGTAACTAGTCTGTCTGTTGTTAGTGACAGAACAGACAGTAATCTAGTGCTTGGACACACAGGAGTAACTAGTCTGTCTGTTGTTAGTGACAGAACAGACAGTAATCTAGTGCTTGGACACACAGGAGTAACTAGTCTGTCTAGTCTGGACACACAGGAGTAACTAGTCTGTCTGTTGTTAGTGACAGAACAGTCTAGTGCTTGGACACACAGGAGTAACTAGTCTGTCTGTTGTTAGTGACAGAACAGACAGTAATCTAGTGCTTGGACACACAGGAGTAACTAGTCTGTCTGTTGTTAGTGACAGAACAGACAGTAATCTAGTGCTTGGACACACAGGAGTAACTAGTCTGTCTGTTGTTAGTGACAGAACAGACAGTAATCTAGTGCTTGGACACACAGGAGTAACTAGTCTGTCTGTTGTTAGTGACAGAACAGACAGTAATCTAGTGCTTGGACACACAGGAGTAACTAGTCTGTCTGTTGTTAGTGACAGAACAGACAGTAATCTAGTGCTTGGACACACAGGAGTAACTAGTCTGTCTGTTGTTAGTGACAGAACAGACAGTAATCTAGTGCTTGGACACACAGGAGTAACTTGAGCAATTTCAACTTGAAAATAGAGGCAAAATAAGTGCTTTTTTGACTTGTTTAGAAAGAAGGGAGCTTGACAGGAAATGCATTGAATGGTGTTGTGGTGAGCATGCTGGACGGTGAGAAAGGAGGATTTACACCTACCTATAGAACACACAACATCAACGTGTTCAACACGTCAGGAGGAAGAACCCTAATAAGGTATAGAGAGGATGTAATGCAGGGAAAACATCCCAGCCCTATCCAGACATCCATACGAAGGTAAGCACATCTGATATAGCTACTCTAGCACCGGTAAACAGCAGCACAGTGAAAGACCTGATCAATGCTCCAACCAGACATGCTCTCAGCCCACCACAGGCCTTCCAGTACAGTTAATGTAGGAGTGTGTTCACGGTGTGGAAACACATCAATATCCTTAACATCGGTAGGCTGCAGCTACATCAATTACCACTGCAGAGCACTTGTAACCTGGTTTCTCACTACTCTGCTACCATTAGGACAAGTCCATCGACCCCCTGCGTGGTGTGTTCTAACTCACCGCTGAGCTCTCCTTCCAGAACCTGCTCCATGTGTCTCATCATGGCCTCCAGGTCGCTGTCCTGAGGAACAACAAAGGTCAGAGTTCACACTCAGTTATCGTTTATTATATTTACAGCTGTTTAACTTGGCATTTCGATGTAAATGACAGGGTCAAACGGTCATCATAATACACGTGCTGGAGTATCCTGAGTATGTTTCACCGGTATTAAACAAACCTAGAGAATCATTTGAGCAGGTGTCCAAGCAGTCCAACTACACACAGAGAGGTAGTGGATCTCAGGAGATGGAGGTCAGTGAGCTGAGCTGTACAACAACAACAAGCACACAGCAGCTCTCTCAGGGATTCCCCAACCCTGTCAGATATGTCAGGTAGGGGTTCCGATCCCTTCCCCCTACAGACAGCAACAGCCAATCACACTGTCTGTATAGACCCCACATCCCAGCATCCCCCTCTCTCCGTGGCCCCCAAGGCACCACACCACCACAGCACCTCTGCTGAGGAGAAATGAAGCATCAGCCATGAGACATCTTTCAGCTGTCAGATTGTCAGAAGGAGCTCCTCTCCGTGGCATCACATGACAATTTCTCCATTGATGAGGCTCCAAGGGGCCAGGAAACAGCAGCTGCTGCATAGCCTCAGTGTGTGTTAGACCCTGGCTGGACTCTCCTGGGTACAGCATTGTGATGTGTGCCACATCCATGTGACAAAGGAGGGGAAAGAGGGAGTCACCCCCGTTGCCCTGCGTTACTGTCATCCAACAGGCCGGCGTGGAGAGACAAATGTCGCAGCACAAGCTACAAGGAGCTGGAGAAGATGAGTGAGTGTTTGGATGAAGCCACACTGGCACCATCTCAGAGGTGAGGTGAAGCGTGCAGTGCCCTACTATACAACTAATGAATCTGTGGGAAATGTGTCTTCATCTAGGAGGACAAACCTGTACAAGCAGGGAGTGCATGGTTAAGAGAGAACTAGTCTAAACCGTTTCTCCTCCACTGGATTCACTCTGACACCACCACAGCTGAAAGCCTACATCCAACTACCTGCCATGTGTGGTAGCAGAATCACAATTAGTTAGGTAACATTGATAAATAAGATGTTTTATTTACATAATAATGCTTATGTGAGATATTTGTCATTAGGATGTCTTCTTTTTGGATGATACTGTTGGCAGTTTGCAGTTATCCCTTCTCTGCTAGGGCTCAGTTACTTGGGGCCCAGAGAGGGGAGAAGTCAGGTTAGTCTTATCTGTGAATGTGTCTGTAACTATTCCTAAACCATGTGAAGGAATGGCGTGATTAAAGGGGACCAGTTAGTTGGCTCCACAATGTCTGTGTGCCAGTCACTCCTCTCCGTGAGCTTGTCCAGGAGGGGTTGTATTTTTGATGCATCTAGAATTGACAATTGATATATGCCATTGGATGAGGTAATGTTTTGGTACTATGTTGTACCAAGAACGAGAAGTAGAACCTCGTTTTAGGAGAGCAAACTGAACGATAATTTATAGCTAATGCTGTCTGGCTATGGAATACTCCTCTCTCAAGTAAAGTCTTCCTTTGTAATGCTCCTAAGATCTGTTATTCATGTGAGTTGAGATGGGTGTGTCTTAGCTATAAATGATACTAAGAATTGTTTTGTAAGCACTCTCAGAGAATTCATTTATAGACACTGAATTGATCTGAGAGTCACAGGGCTATGGTGAAGCTCTTATAATTAAATATGGACTTTATGATAACTCTGACTTGTGTGTGGTTTGCTCTCTCATGATTTGTTAATACAGGAAATGACCACGACACAGACTTATCTCTGGCAACACACTAATTTACCAACTCCCAAAACTGAATTCTTCTTTTTTAGTTGCTCGCTTTGTTCTTTTCTACCTTTCTCCTTTCTCCTGTCCTTTCTCCCAACAGTGACAAATAGTTTTAATCTAGCTTGTCCTTCCTTCTCTCATGGTGCAGTGGGAAGAGATTGGGTTGCAGCCTTGAGATATCCCCTCATCTGTGTGTGTTGGAGGAAAGAGGGAATATATTTTTTCTCTGCGGGGGTTAAGAATAAACTAGCTTCTCTCGGTTTGATGCAGTCAAGACAAGTATTATGTAATCAGATGGGATGATAAATAACTAGCAAGAAGTTAGTCTACTAGCGCGAGTTAACAGTACTTGCCATCTCTCTGTCTCTCTCTGTGTCTCTCTCTCTCTCTGTGTCTCTGTGTGTCTCTCTCTGTGTCTCTCTGTCTCTCTGTCTCTCTGTATTTCTGTGCCAGCTCCCATGCGAGTTAACAGTACTTGCCATCTCTCTGTCTCTCTCTGTGTCTCTGTCTCTCTCTGTGTCTCTGTCTCTCTCTGTGTCTCTGTCTCTCTCTGTGTCTCTCTCTCTGTGTCTCTCTCTCTCTGTGTCTCTCTCTCTCTGTGTCTCTGTCTCTCTCTGTGTCTCTCTGTATTTCTGTGCCAGCTCCCATGTCACTCACATTGCACACACAAACACACCCACACAGCCTCTCCCCTGCTCCCGAGCACCATGCTCTGTTTGTCTCCCTTCCTAAAGTACCCCCCCAAAAAAATGTTTCTACTACTTCCCTCACTCGGATCGGACTGGACCTGGTGTGGACCGGGTGAATGTTTTAAAAATTAATTGTGTCCAGCTGGGAAAGCCCCAGGTCCATTTCAAAACAGGACCTCTAAATCCCATCAGCATTTATTCTCATCATTCAGATTATACAAATTCAAATCATGAAGTGTTTCATGTGATGTGATTTTGATTTAATTTGCATTGATGTCAGAGTGATTAGAGGGACAATAGAGCGCTGAGTACCAGACCATTCATTAGCAACCTGACAGCCGTTAGTGAGTTGGGTACCAGCAATGCATCAGCACCATTCATGTAGGCTTACAGGGCGCAGAATAGGAGGGGAATACCGTGACTCAGTGGCAGTAGTGGTGCATGGGTAAAATCACTGGGGAAGCCCTCACCCTCAAAAAGAGCCATATTACAACCTATGTGTTGTGATAATTGTATTGTTTGCTCTATAACCTGCTAGTTCACATGCCTTGCCACAGTGATACACAGGCCTAAAGGCCGAGACCACAAGAAGACACAGTGGCAGAATAGATTCAACCACACCTTTGTTTTATCACAAATCTGAAGAGCAACCTCAGTCTAGTGAAGTCCACAAAGCATATTGCAGGTACAGTAACAGACAGTTACATGACCTACAGCATGGTCAAGCAAGTTAATGTTCCCAACATTTTTGGACCACTAAACAACTATTGCTTTAGAACCACAGAGTTACCGCAAGTCACAAAGAAAACAGGAGCCTCCACTGTTTCAGCACCATTTCAACATCATCAAATCACCTCTGCTCAGTCTAATACAGTGACAACTAAAAGATACCAAAAACAATTTAGTCCAATCAATGTAAGC
This sequence comes from Oncorhynchus clarkii lewisi, assembly GCF_045791955.1. NCBI lineage: Eukaryota > Metazoa > Chordata > Actinopteri > Salmoniformes > Salmonidae > Oncorhynchus > Oncorhynchus clarkii. Next base: position 43,562 of record NW_027261114.1, read on the forward strand.
TAAATATGATGTGGCTGTCCATGGTTCTGATTTGTGTGTTCATGCAAGTAGAAAAACATCTTTCATGTGGATGAAACGGTCTATCACTCTGTCATACAGTACACACTTTTATTATTTGTTGTCCTAGGCTACCTGGCTAAAATGCTTGCTCACTAGCCTAACTTCTATTCATGGTCAAAGTTAGAACTACTTCAATCTTCTTAGGGCCAGGTGTCCCGCTAGCGGGACAAATCGCTGTGGAACTGGAGAGCACGCAATTCAAATAAATAGTCAGAAATATTATGGATTTTATGTACATATAAGTGTCTTATATTGGCAGAAAGCTTAAATTCTTGTTAATCTAACTGCACTGTACGATTTACAGTAGCTATTACAGTGAAAATATGCCATGCGATTGTTTGAGATTGCACAGGTTCATACATTCACATATAACGATTAAATATTCACTTACTTTTTCATCCAAAGGGTCCCAGCTATAACATGTAGTGTCGTTTTGTTAGATAAAATCCTTCTTTATTTCCCTAAAAGTCCTTTTAGTTGGCGCCATCGATTTGAGTAATCCACTCGTTCAACTTGCAGAGAAAGGAATCCGAAAATCTACCCCTAAACTTTGTTTCAACAAGTCAAAATACATTTCTATTTACTCCTCAGATACCCTAAAATGTAATCAAACTATAATATTTATTTCGGAAAGAAGTATGTTCAATAGGAAACTGATTTTAGCAGGTGCGTAATGTCTTCATGGCGCGCGCAAACATGAATTTCCAAGACTGTCCCTCTACTAAAACTGATATTTCTTATTCGTTTTTGAAGTTACACGCCTGAAACCTTGAACATAGACTGCCGACACCCTGTGGAAGCCATAGGAATTGCATCCAGGGAGCTAATTTTCAATATGACCTTTCTCTTGCATTTCTAAGAGGATGTTCTCTCTCTCAAAAAAAGTCAGCTTGGTTTTTCTTCTACCATATCTATTGTGTTATATTCTCCTAAATTATTTTAACATTTCTACAAACTTTCTACAAACTCTACAAACTACAAAGTGTTTTCTTTCCAATTATATGCATATCCTGGCTTCAGGGCCTGAACTACAGGCAGTTTACTTTGGGCACGTCATTCAGACCGGAAGTGGAGAAAAAAGGGGCCTAGCCCTAAGAAGTTCATTGGCCTTCTACATCTAGATACATATTGAACAGTGTCTTCTAAATTAAAGAGGTAAACGCAAAGCAAGAATATGTTGGCTACATGAAGTTGCTAAGAAAAAAACATTCAATGTAGCCAAAGATAATAGGTCCCCTAGGAGTCACATTACTTCCTACCCTGTCACAATAACTCCTCCCTTGCATTTTCATTCGCTGTCATGTCAAACAGCACTGTGCCCACTATTATATTGGAACTATATAATTTGGATAGATATTCTATTTCCATGATTCCAACAGTTAACCCAAGTGTTTTGCTCTAAATCACAAGTCAAATTGCAACATTTGGTTAAAAATAAGGCCCAGATTGCTTGCCAATATCGTGCAGCCCTACGTGACAGTATGGAAATGATCTCAAATGCAGAAATTGATGACAATGATGACTTTTTGTGGGCTGAAGTTGAATAGAACAATATAAAACAATCAGAATGGAGAAAGACCCATTGAAATCACTTAGAATGTATGTGTTGCCACCCTAGAGTCACACACTACTCATAAAGCTCATTTAGAACTTTTATTATTAAAAAACATAATACCGTCAATGTTTTTTAAATAACGTGATATATCATTTTGGCCATATCGCACAGCCCTATCTCAGTCCATGACTAATTTAGGAAAGGGCCAATATTAGCTTGCTGGCTAGCTAGCCACCGGAGGACAACAACACAACGAGATGCAACAATTCAAGATTTTCTGTCAATGATTTATGCTCTCAGTGGGATTTGATAAGAGTGACGCAGTCTTTTTGGTGCGCCAGGACCATTCACATTTGAGCTCGCTCAGTTTAGCTCAACGCTGATTGGCACATTTTGATACTTTTTTTGTCAAGGCAGGCCAGACACTGGCTGGCTTCCCTTGTCTTCAATGCTACGGGCGGCATCAATGTCTGGTTTCCCTTGTCTTCAATGCTACGGGCGGCATCAATGTCTGGTTTTCCTTGTCTTCAATGCTACGGGCGGCATCAATGTCTGGCTTCCCTTGTCTTCAATGCTACGGGCGGCATCAATGTCTGGCTTCCCTTGTCTTCAATGCTACGGGCGGCATCAATGTCTGGCTTCCCTTGTCTTCAATGCTACGGGCGGCATCAATGTCTGGCTTCCCTTGTCTTCAATGCTACGGGCGGCATCAATGTCTGGCTTCCCTTGTCTTCAATGCTACGGGCGGCATCAATGTCTGGCTTCCCTTGTCTTCAATGCTACGGGCGGCATCAATGTCTGGCTTCCCTTGTCTTCAATGCTACGGGCGGCATCAATGTCTGGCTTCCCTTGTCTTCAATGCTACGGGCGGCATCAATGTCTGGCTTCCCTTGTCTTCAATGCTACGGGCGGCATCAATGTCTGGCTTCCCTTGTCTTCAATGCTACGGGCGGCATCAATGTCTGGCTTCCCTTGTCTTCAATGCTACGGGCGGCATCAATGTCTGGCTTCCCTTGTCTTCAATGCTACTGGCGGCATCAATGTCTGGCTTCCCTTGTCTTCAATGCTACGGGCGGCATCAATGTCTGGCTTCCCTTGTCTTCAATGCTACGGGCGGCATCAATGTCTGGCTTCCCTTGTCTTCAATGCTACGGGCGGCATCAATGTCATACTTATTTGGACCAGACAGCATCAGAAAGATGGCCTACACGTAGAGAGACAGAGGGACACTGTTTCGCTCGCTCGGATGCTTTCTCCTGTGAGATACATTCAGCCTCTTGCGAATTGACGGAAAATTCTGAAACAGGTGAAAGATAAAATAATTTATGTTTTTTCATTTTGTTCTTGGTAATTTGTTTGGCCTTTTGGCATCCATGAATGCACACCACTGCTCAACGGTCACATGGAATTTGACTGCGGGCATGACAAGAACCCTAGATGGTCTTGCCATAATAAAAGTTATGGTATTAAATGTATAAGATATTAAGGTTAAAATACTGATACTGACAAATGTACAGATGTAGGATCTTCATTTGATCACTCTTATGTTGATGAGAATTTTCCTGCAAAATGCCAACTAGTAGTGTATTTGAGTTTTAAAAAGGCTTCTAAAGTGTGTAATTTCTACTTAGAAATGTCAGACTTGATATACTCGGACGAAAAATGTATCAGCACCTACAAAAATGTCCATTAATTAAAATCCACATAATTATTCTGATTTCCTTTTGCTGCAGGATTATTCTCCTGCTGTAGCACACTGGCTCAAATTAAGATCCTACATCTGTACAGTATATCCTGTGTCAGGGATTTGTTAATATGGATTTGTGTTCTATTACTAAATGAGCTTGCAGTCTGGCTAGAGAAGCCTCAAGTCTCATAAGGTTTTGTATTGTGTTGTGTTGTATTGTATTGTGTTGTGTTGTATTGTGTTGCATTGTATTGTGTTGCATTGCATTGTATTGTGTTGTGTTGCAATGTATTGTATTGTATTGTGTTGCATTGTATTGTATTGTATTGTCTAATAAGCCTGCAATTAGTAGGGATTAGATTGATCTGAACAATGTGGGATCATCACATTTCCATAATGCTGCATACGGGAGTTTGGATCCACAGCACAGCACATTAACACTCATTAACTACACAGTGAGGCTCGTAGCCTTGGGCAAGGTCTGGTGCTATCATTGTAGATGTAGGTCTTAATTTGATCACTCTTTTGTTACTGAGAATGCAAACTTGTAGTGTGTTTAAGGTTTAAAAAGGCTTCTAAAGTTTGTAATTTCCACTTTAAAATGTATCAACCCCTACAAAAAATGTCCATTCATAATAATCCACATAATAATTAAAATGTCCTGTTGCTGCAGGATTATTTTCCTTACTGTAGCAAACTGGCTCAATTTAAGATCCTACTGTACATATGTAAATTAATCTAATATCAACCTATAAAGACCAAATATGTAAACCACTTCTGTTGTATTTATGACCAGGACAAGCAGAGGGAATAACCACCAACCATCATTTATCATGCTAATCCAATGGTGTGTGTGTGTGTGTGTGTGTGTGTGTGTGTGTGTGTGTGTGTGTGTGTGTGTGTGTGTGTGTGTGTGTGTGTGTGTGTGTGTGTGTGTGTGTGTGTGTGTGTGTGTGTGTGTGTGAAATGAAAGTCCTCACACACCAGGACTACAAAGCCGGGAATCCCTGGGTAAACCATAGAGTCTCATCCTGCCAAGGCGCCTCTTGGCATCCGGCCACAGAGGAAAATTACTCTCTGAATTCACATTGTTCTCGTTTGGATTTCTCCAATGATGATTAGTGGTTGGCTTTTGTGCAACTCTGGATAGGAAAAACCTGAGCCAGCAGAGCCAAACTGATTCAAATAGTATCTCACTGATAAAGAGGCAAACACTAAAGTGTGCCAGTGAACAATGCTCCAAAATGCCCCGAGCCCTCTGAGCCAGCCCTCACAACAGACACATTTATCCCCCTGAGCCAGCCCTCACAACAGACACATTTATCCCCCTGAGCCAGCCCTCACAACAGACACATTTATCTCTCTGAGCCAGCCCTCACAACAGACACATTTATCCCTCTGAGCCAGCCCTCACAACAGACACATTTATCCCCCTGAGCCAGCCCTCACAACAGACACATTTATCTCTCTGAGCCAGCCCTCACAACAGACACATTTATCCCCCTGAGCCAGCCCTCACAACTGACACATTTATCCCCCTGAGCCAGCCCTCACAACAGACACATTTATCCCTCTGAGCCAGCCCTCACAACATACACATTTATCCCTCTGAGCCAGCCCTCACAACAGACACATTTATCCCCCTGAGCCAGCCCTCACAACAGACACATTTATCCCCCTGAGCCAGCCTTCACAACAGACACATTTATCCTCCTGAGCCAGCCCTCACAACAGACACATTTATCCCCCTGAGCCAGCCCTCACAACAGACACATTTATCCCCTTGAGCCATCCCTCACAACAGACACATTTATCCCCCTGAGCCAGCCCTCACAACAGACACATTTATCCCCCTGAGCCAGCCCTCACAACAGACACATTTATCCCCCTGAGCCAGCCCTCACAACAGACACATTTATCCCCCTGAGCCAGCCCTCACAGCAGACACATTTATCCCCCTGAGCCAGCCCTCACAACAGACACATTTATCCCCCTGAGCCAGCCCTCACAACAGACACATTTATCCCCCTGAGCCAGCCCTCACAACATACACATTTATCCCCCTGAGCCAGCCCTCACAACAGACACATTTATCCCCCTGAGCCAGCCCTCACAACAGATTTATCCACAGTCTCCAGCACAGGACTGTTCAACAGTAATCCCTCCTGAATCCCCACCCAGATGCACCACCACTACAGAATACAAACCAGAGCATTAGAACAGGCAGAAGTAAAGAATAGAACGGTTCAAAGCTGTGTTCCATGCTGTGTGGCCCGCCCCTCATAGTCTGTCAATCATTTTGAATGTGTTCAATTAATTGGTGCAGACAGTCAATCAAGCCTTCTCTCCTGTGTGAAGACAGATACATAGTCAATCAAGTCTTCTCTCCTGTGTCAAGACAGACACATAGTCAATCAAGTCTTCTCTCCTGTGTGAAGACAGACAGTCAATGGAGACTAGCTAGCTGCATCAGGACTAAGGGGAGAGGGTGCTAGCCACATCAGTGTTGGTCAGGGATGTTAAAATAGAGATCTATGCACCTTCAGATGTTTTTCATTCTGTGATTTTCATTCTCTTTCCACAAACACAAGGCTCATAAGAGTTCATGAAAGTTAAGCTTCCCAGATGTGGCAATGAATGTTCCCATTGATAGTAATGGAATGTCTGTCTGTCTTAACACAGGAGAGAGGACTTGATTAACTATCTGTCTGTCTGTCTTAACACAGGAGAGAGGACTTGATTAACTATCTGTCTGTCTGTCTTAACACAGGAGAGAGGACTTGATTAACTATCTGTCTGTCTGTCTTAACACAGGAGAGAGGACTTGATTAACTATCTGTCTGTCTGTCTTCACACAGGAGAGAGGACTTGATTAACTATCTGTCTGTCTGTCTTCACACAGGAGAGAGGACTTGTTTAACTATCTGTATGTCTGTCTGTCTGTCTGTCTGTCTGTCTGTCTGTCTGTCTGTCTGTCTGTCTGTCTGCCTGCCTGCCTGCCTGCCTGCCTGTCTTCACACAGGAGAGAGTACTTGATTAACTGTCTGTCTGTCTTCACACAGGAGAGAGGACTTGATTGGCTATATGTCTGTCTGTCTTCACACAGGAGAGAGGACTTGATTGTCTGTCAGTCTGTCTGTCTCTGTCTCAGCCTTCAAGTAGCAGGGAGAAGTAATTCAAGTAGCTCCAGAGCTTGCATACACCGACACACACTCATATAAGCACACACGCGGACGCATGCACAGACACACACTCACCTGTCCATAGGTATGACAGAGGGTTTCTGAGGTCACGGTGTCCCCTTCCTCTCTTTCCTCTTCCTCTTCATCAGTGCAGGACTCAAATCCATCCATGTAATAATACACCTCTGCAGTCTGAGGGTCCTCTGGGATCTCTAAGCACACACACACACACACACACACACACCGTGGGGAACAAACAAAATAAGTGACGCAATGTAGGGAGAATACAGAGAGATGGATCATGGATAATACAAGCCTGATTGATTCAAAACACTGAAGCAAAGATAACGCAAGACTAACACTATGGGGGCCATTTTCTTCACAGAGAACAGTATTGAAATGTCGGGTGTAGATCACTTTCCCTGTCCAGAGCACGTTGGACGACACACATATATACACTTTCTCTCTCCCTCTCTCTCTCTCTCTCTCTCTCTCGCTCTCTCTCTCTCTCTCTCTCTCTCTCTCTCTCTCTCTCTCTCTCTCTCTCTCTCTTATATATGCACCAGCACACAACTGCTGGAAATATCTCAGAGAAAGAAGAGTATCTCACTCTCACTTTCTTTCTCTGAGATATTTCCAGCAGTTGTGTGTTGGTGCTGGTGTGGGTTGGGGGAGTGTTGGGGAACAGCTGTGGTGGATGTCTGTGCTACTGGGAACATCCCTCTCTTGAACACTTCCATTTTCTCACTTAGTGCTCTGCACCTGAGCACCAGCCTGACCAGGGACTCCTCTCCACGGAGTGAAGTAGCGAGGGAGGGGGGAAGAGAAATGGTGCGGAGAAAGAACAAGAGAAAGAGATAGGAAAATAAGAGAGTGACAGCTGTATGGTGTTGAGTTACCTTTGCAGCAGCTTACTGTCTGCCTGAATGAGAGGGAAACGGGTAGAGAGAGAGCGAAAGAAGAGAGACAGAGACAGAAAAATAGAAAGACAGAGCACTGAGGAGCGAGGAGCGAGGAGCGAGACAGAGAAAGAAAATGTGTGGAAGAGAGTGGAAATCACTTTCATTTCATTTTCAATAATTGTTTCTTTCCTATCTACCACAGAAACCTGTAATATACAGTGTTGACTGGTATTGGAGACAAAAGTTCAATTTCAAACCAATATAAATCTGTACACTTTCCAAAGACTTATCCTTAATCCTCCGAGACAAAACCATATCTTCTGAGAAATATGACCACTAAAAATGGGGGAAGCAGATAAAAAGACAGATGGAATGAAATGGAGATAAAGAGACGGAAGGAATGAAATGGAGATAAAGAGACTGAAGGAATGAAATGGAGATAAAGAGACAAGAAAGAAATGGAGATAAAGAGACAGAAGGAATGAAATGGAGATAAAGAGATAGGAATGAAATGGAGATAAAGAGACAGGGAATTAAATTGAGATAAAGAGACAGGAATGAAATGGAGATAAATAGACAGATGGAATGAAATGGAGATAAAGAAACAGGAATGAAATGGAGATAAAGAGACGGAAGGAATGAAATGGAGATAAAGAGACGGAAGGAATGAAATGGAGATAAAGAGACAGAAGGAATGAAATGGAGATAAAGAGACGGAAGGAATGAAATGGAGATAAAGAGACTGAAGGAATGAAATGGAGATAAAGAGACAAGAAAGAAATGGAGATAAAGAGACAGAAGGAATGAAATGGAGATAAAGAGACAGGGAATTAAATTGAGATAAAGAGACAGAAGGAATGAAATGGAGATAAAGAGACAGAAGGAATGAAATGGAGATAAAGAGACAGAAGGAATGAAATGGAGATAAAGAGACGGAAGAAATGAAATGGAGATTAAGAGACAGAAGGAATTAAATGGAGATAAAGAGACAGAAGGAATGAAATGGAGATAAAGAGACAGAAGGAATGACATGGAGATAAAGAGACGGAAGGAATGAAATGGAGATAAAGAGACAAGAAAGAAATTGAGATAAAGCGACAGAAGGAATGAAATGGAGATAAAGAGACAGGAATGAAATGGAGATAAAGAGACAGGGAATTAAATTGAGATAAAGAGACAGAAGGTATGAAATGGAGATAAAGAGACAGAAGGAATGAAATGGAGATAAAGAGACAGAAGGAATGAAATGGAGATAAAGAGACAGAAGGAATTAAATGGAGATAAAGAGACAGGAATGAAATGGAGATAAAGAGACGGAATTAAATTGAGATAAAGAGACAGAAGGAATGAAATGGAGATAAAGAGACAGAAGGAATGAAATGGAGATAAAGAGACAGGGAATTAAATTGAGATAAAGAGACAGAAGGAATAAAATGGAGATAAAGAGACAGAAGGAATTAAATGGAGATAAAGAGACAGAAGGAATGAAATGGAGATAAAGAGACGGAAGAAATGAAATGGAGATAAAGAGACAAGAAAGAAATGGAGATAAAGAGACAGAAGGAATGAAATGGAGATAAAGAGACAGGGAATTAAATTGAGATAAAGAGACAGAAGGAATGAAATGGAGATAAAGAGACAGAAGGAATGAAATGGAGATAAAGAGACAGGGAATTAAATTGAGATAAAGAGACAGAAGGAATGAAATGGAGATAAAGAGACAGAAGGAATGAAATGGAGATAAAGAGACAGGGAATTAAATTGAGATAAAGAGACAGAAGGAATGAAATGGAGATAAAGAGACAGAAGGAATGAAATGGAGATAAAGAGACAGAAGGAATGAAATGGAGATAAAGAGACGGAAGAAATGAAATGGAGATTAAGAGACAGGAATGAAATGGAGATAAAGAGACGGAATTAAATTGAGATAAAGAGACAGAAGGAATGAAATGGAGATAAAGAGACAGAAGGAATGAAATGGAGATAAAGAGACAGGAATGAAATGGAGATAAAGAGACGGAATTAAATTGAGATAAAGAGACAGAAGGAATGAAATGGAGATAAAGAGACAGAAGGAATTAAATTGAGATAAAGAGACAGAAGGAATTAAATGGAGATAAAGAGACGGAAGAAATGAAATGGAGATTAAGAGACAGGAATGAAATGGAGATAAAGAGACGGAATTAAATTGAGATAAAGAGACAGAAGGAATGAAATGGAGATAAAGAGACAGAAGGAATGAAATGGAGATAAAGAGACAGAAGGAATGAAATGGAGATAAAGAGACAGAAGGAATGAAATGGAGATAAAGAGGCAGAGATAGGGAATGAAATGGAGATAAAGAGACGGAATTAAATTGAGATAAAGAGACAGAAGGAATGAAATGGAGATAAAGAGACAGAAGGAATGAAATGGAGATAAAGAGACAGGAATGAAATGGAGATAAAGAGACGGAATTAAATTGAGATAAAGAGACAGAAGGAATGAAATGGAGATAAAGAGACAGAAGGAATGAAATGGAGATAAAGAGACAGAAGGAATGAAATGGAGATAAAGAGACAGAAGGAATGAAATGGAGATAAAGAGTCAGAAGGAATGAAATGGAGATAAAGAGACGGAAGAAATTAAATGGAGATAAAGAGACAGAAGGAATGAAATGGAGATAAAGAGACAGAAGGAATGAAATGGAGATAAAGAGACAGAAGGAATGAAATGGAGATAAAGAGGCAGAGAGAGGGAATGAAATGGAGATAAAGAGACAGAGAGAGGGAATGAAATGGAGATAAAGAGACAGAGAGAGGGAATGAAATGGAGATAAAGTGTCACGTTCTGACCTCTATTTCCTTTGTTTTTGTATTTATTTAGTATGGTCAGGGCGTGAGTTGGGTGGGCAGTCTATGTTTGTTTTTCTATGTTTTGGGGCAGTTCTATGTTTTCGGCCTAGTATGGTTCTCAATCAGAGGCAGGTGTCATTAGTTGTCTCTGATTGAGAATCATACTTAGGTAGCCTGGGTTTCACTGTTTGTTTGTGGGTGATTGTTCCTGTCTTTGTGTAGTGTTCACCAGATAGGCTGTATTAGGTTTTGAGTTCTCACGTTTCTTGTTTTTTCGTTAGTTTGTTCATGTATAGTGTCGTAATAAAATACTATGAACAACCACCACGCTGCGCTTTGGTCCGCCTCTACTTCACAAGAAGAGAATCGTTACAGAATCACCCACCACAACAGGACCAAGCGGTGTGGTAATGGGCAAAGGAGAAAGCAGCAGCAGGAGCAGTGCGAGGAGGTATGGACATGGGAGGACGAATTAGACGGTAAAGGACCTTGGGCTCAGCCAGGAGAATATCGCCGCCCCAAGGAAGAACGGGAGGCGGCGAAAGCGGAGAGGCGCTGGTATGAGGAGGCAGCGCGGCGTCGTGGATGGAAGCCCGGGAGTCAGCCCCAAAAATTTCTTGGGGGGGGGCTAACAGGGAGTATGGCTACGCCAGGTAGGAGACCTGAGCCAACTTCCTGTGGTTACCGGGGGGCTAGAGAGACCGGGCAGGCACCGTGTTACGCTGTGGAGCGCACGGTGTCCCCAGTGCGGGTGCACAGCCCGGTGCGGTACATTCCAGCTCCGCGTATCGGCCGGGCTAGAGTGGGCATCGAGCCAAGTGCCATGAAGCCGGCTCTACGCATCTGGTCTCCAGTGCGTCTCCTTGGGCCGGCTTACATGGCACCAGCCTTGCGCACGGTGTCCCCGGTTCGCCTGCATAGCCCAGTGCGGGCTATTCCACCTCGCCGCACTGGCAGGGCGACCGGGACCATTCAACCGGGTAAGGTTGGGCAGGCTCGGTGCTCAAGAGCTCCAGTGCGCCTGCACGGCCCGGTCTATCCGTCACCACCTCCACACCCCAGCCCTCCGGTGGCAGCTCCCCGTACCAGGCTGTCTCTCCGGCCCATCCGTCCAGAGCCTTCCTCCTCTCCAGCGCTGCCGGAGTCTCCCGCCTCTCCGGCGCTACCAGAGCCTTCCTCCTCTCCAGCGCTGCCGGAGTCTCCCGCCTGTCCGGCGCCTCAGCCGGAGCCTCCCGCCTGTCCGGCGCCGCTGCCGGAGCCTCCCGCCTGTCCGGCGCCTCTGCCGGAGCCTCCCGCCTGTCCGGCGCTGCTGCCGGAGCCTCCCGCCTGTCCGGCGCTGCTGCCGGAGCCTCCCGCCTGTCCGGCGCTGCTGCCGGAGCCTCCCGCCTGTCCGGCGCCTCTGCCGGAGCCTCCCGCCTGTCCGGCGCCTCTGCCGGAGCCTCCCGCCTGTCCGGCGCCTCTGCCGGAGCCTCCCGCCTGTCCGGCGCCTCTGCCGGAGCCTCCCGCCTGTCCGGCGCCTCTGCCGGAGCCTCCCGCCTGTCCGGCGCCTCTGCCGGAGCTTCCCGTCTGCCCAGCGCCATCTGAGCTTCCCGTCTGCCCAGCGCCAGCGCCGCCCGTCTGCCCAACGCCGCCAGCGCCGCCCGTCTGCCCAGCGCCGCCAGTGCCGCCCGTCTGCCCAGCGCCGCCAGTGCCGCCCGTCTGCCCAACGCTGCCAGCGCCGCCCGTCTGCCCAGCGCCGCCAGTGCCGCCCGTCTGCCCAGCGCCGCCAGTGCCGCCCGTCTGCCCAGCGCCGCCAGTGCCGCCCGTCTGCCCAGCGCCGCCAGTGCCGCCCGTCTGCCAGGAGCCGCCAATGCCGCCCGTCAGCCAGGAGCCGCCAGTGCCGCCCGTCAGCCAGGGGCCGCCAGTGCCGCCCGTCAGCCAGGGGCCGCCAGTGCCGCCAGTCAGCCAGGAGCCGCCAATGCCGCCCGTCAGCCAGGAGCCGCCAGTGCCGCCCGTCAGCCAGGGGCCGCCAGTGCCGCCCGTCAGCCAGGGGCCGCCAGTGCCGCCAGTCAGCCAGGGGCCGCCAGTGCCGCCAATCAGCCTGGGGCCGCCAGTGCCGCCAGTCAGCCAGGGGCCGCCAGTGCCGCCAGTCAGCCAGGGGCCGCCAGTGCCGCCAGTCAGCCAGGGGCCGCCAGTGCCGCCAGTCAGCCAGGGTCCGCTAGAGCCCCTCCGCCCGGAGCAGCTGTCCCTCTGTCCCGAGCAGCTGTCCCTCTGTCCCGAGCAGCTGTCCCTCTGTCCCGAGCAGCTGTCCCTATGTCCCGAGCAGCTGTCCCTCTGTCCCGAGCAGCTGTCCCTCTGTCCCGAGCAGCTGCTTCACCTCTGTCCCGAGCTGCCCCTCTGTCCCAAGCAGCCCCTCTGTCCAGTGGGGTCATTGAGAGGGGTGGGCATGGTGAGTAAGCCACGGAGGCGGACAATAAGGCGGACTGAGACAATGGCGAAGTGGGGTCCGCGTCCCGCGCCAGAGCCGCCACCGCGGACAGACGCCCACCCAGACCCTCCCCTATAGGTCAAGGTTTTGCGGCCGGAGTCCGCACCTTTGGGGGGGGGTACTGTCACGTTCTGACCTCTATTTCCTTTGTTTTTGTATTTATTTAGTATGGTCAGGGCGTGAGTTGGGTGGGCAGTCTATGTTTGTTTTTCTATGTTTTGGGGCAGTTCTATGTTTTCGGCCTAGTATGGTTCTCAATCAGAGGCAGGTGTCATTAGTTGTCTCTGATTGAGAATCATACTTAGGTAGCCTGGGTTTCACTGTTTGTTTGTGGGTGATTGTTCCTGTCTTTGTGTAGTGTTCACCAGATAGGCTGTATTAGGTTTTGAGTTCTCACGTTTCTTGTTTTTTCGTTAGTTTGTTCATGTATAGTGTCGTAATAAAATACTATGAACAACCACCACGCTGCGCTTTGGTCCGCCTCTACTTCACAAGAAGAGAATCGTTACATAAAGAGACAGAAGGAGTGAAATGGAGATAAAGAGGCAGAGAATGAAATGGAGATAAAGAGGCAGAGAGAGGGAATGAAATGGAGAAAAAAAACAAGCGGTCTCTAAAAATTGACCAAAGTATCATAAAGGAATCAGGTAAATAATGATGTCTCAGTCAAGTCATACAACCACAGTCCACTAGTACAACACAATACCCTGATTACATCACACAAACTATTAGCCTCCTAAAAGCCTTCCCTTTTGTGGCTTTCTTAGAGTGAGTCCAACAGAGCCTGAAGCAGATCAGATCAGTGACCTATGACCAGGCATCCCACAGTCCAACCAGCCGGCAGACTCTCCACGACAGAGAATGACACACAACTGCACACGCAAACACACACACTGGTGTCTGGTGCTTATAACCTGATAGTGATTTCTGTCAGTGGTTTCTGTCCCATCTCACCTGATTCAGTGCTTCATTGATTTGAATTAGCAATGTTAATACCAGACCAGAATAATCACTTATGCAAAGAAGTTTTTTGTAATCCAGAATGTTTCATTCATGTGCCCTCCGCTTGGCCTCCTGCACCAGCAGTACCACGGCCAAGGTTACAGAGGGCCAGGTACTCCCATCAGTCAATCTATCCTCCCTCCCTGTCCAACAGACTCTGCAACTCTCTGAGACCGACTGCAAAGAGTTCTGAGACTTTGAAAAAGTGCTTCACTGGCAAATTGGGACTGTCAGAGAGAGAGAGAGATGGGGGGAGAGAGAGAGAGAGAGCTCTGTCATCTAACCTCAAACTCAGATAATATAACCTTCTTTCACCCCTATATCCTACCACACTGTGTTGAAACCTGTGGGCATGTTGCATCTGTGACTGCCTGTGGCTCTCAGTGATACTGTATGTTTATTTATACTGAGGACGGAGGTCATCGGCATGCATAATTCAATGTTTATTTCCTAATACATTTTAGTCTAATACTTGCCTTTATTCCCCAGTGAGGCTGCTTGAGGTATGTTTAATGTCAGACCATGTCTACAGTTGAAAGGGGAAAGGGGGCAATGGGCCATTGAGATTTGGTTTAATGTGATTTACTAAAAATAACAAAGCACTTTTCTCTTGTCTTTCTTATTTGCATGTGTGCTCCTTGAGTGTGTTTGTGTGTGTGTGTGTATGTGTGTGTGTGTGTGTGTGTGTGTATGTGTGTGTGTGTGTGTGTGCGTGTGCGTGTGCGTGTGTGTGTGTGTGTGTGTGTGTGTGTGTGTGTGTGTGTGTGTGTGTGTGTGTGCGTGTGCGTGTGTGTGTGTTTGTGTGTGTAGGGTGTGTAGGTGTGTAGTACTATAACAGTGGTGGCTTGTGACACTTTAAAGGGGGAGGACGGGCTGGAACAGAATAAATGGAATGAGAGAGAAGATACCATTCCATTCACTCCATCCATCCATTACTATGAGCCATTCTCTATGTTACACTCTCCCCTGCACACTGTGTGATGCATGTTCACTCTGCTCCTCAGCCTTTGATGATACTGCCTGGGCTGCTTTACCTCATGGCTGGTCTGTCAGAGTAGGAGAGGTTTCATGCCACCAGGGGCTCTCGGTAACTCTGATCCCAGCCGAGATGAGGGAATCTGGGGCATTGGAGATCTGAGGGACCCCCTGGATCTCCCACCATGGGGGTCCCACAGTGAAATGGAAGTGGGACGAGTGTTAAGCAGGGGGTTGGTCTATGGGTTTGGAAATTCAACTGCTTTTCCACCAAGGAATATTGGATATTGAATAGTCATTTCAATTAATGACGGATTCCAAAGTGAATTGCAGATATTATTTTCAACTGAAATCACTTGCCCACTCCTACACTTGGGTTCAAACTTACCCAGGCCTCGTCGACCTTCCCTAAAATGTGAGGCGTGACAGTGCCGTGATTTTGGAGGTGTAGCAACACGAGACTAAACTGACCCCAACCCTGAAGGGCACTACAGCTGCAACAGTACAGTTGTTGAAGTCTCCTATTTTCTTATTCTTACATCCTGGTCTTCACCGATCTGAGAGGATTGGGTGAAGGGCCGGCCCTGATTGGGTGTGTGATTGGGCGCGGGGCCGGCCCTGATTGGACGTGTGATTGGGCGCAGGTTAAATAACAGTCCCAGAGCACAGCAGACAATAATCTCCTAACCTCCCTAGATCACAGTTTATAGACAAGGTGTTTAGCTGTTTATTATGGCATGTTTGTATTGGCAGTGTGGACAGATACAGAGATGTGTGTGTGTGTGTGTGTGTGTGTGTGTGTGTGTGTGTGTGTGTGTGTGTGTGTCTGTGTGTGTGTGTGTGTCTGTGTCTGTGTCTGTGTCTGTGTCTGTGTCTGTGTCTGTGTCTGTGTGTGTGTGTGTGTGTGTGTGTGTGTGTGTGTGTGTGTGTGTGTGTGTGTGTGTGTGTGTGTGTGTGTGTGTGTGTGTGTGTGTGTGTGCGTGTGCGTGTGTCTGTGTGTGTGTGTGTGTGTGTGTGTGTGTGTGTGTGTGTGTGTGTGTGTGTGTGTGTGTGTGTGTGTGTGTGTGTGTGTGTGTGTGTGTGTGTGTGTGTGTGTGTGTGTGTGTGTGTGTGTGTGTGTGTGTGTGTGTGTGTGTGTGTATTCCTCCAAAGTGCCTGAGCGTTGTTAAATAGAAAAAAAACATTTGGTGAAGATTCAAGCACACAATACAGTTTAAGGTGGTCTTGGATAAATGGGAACAGATTTTTATTTGCCAAAGCAACATTTTCATCAGGGTTTACATAAGGTTTCATTTCAACAAACTTTTCTGCAGTTGCTACATACATGTTGCTACATACATGTTGCTACATACATGTTGCAGTTGCTACATACATGTTGCTACATACATGTTGCAGTTGCTACATACATGTTGCTACATACATGTTGCAGTTGCTACATACATGTTGCTACATACATGTTGCAGTTGCTACATACATGTTGCTACATACATGTTGCAGTTGCTACATACATGTTGCTACATACATGTTGCAGTTGCTACATACATGTTGCTACATACATGTTGCAGTTGCTACATACATGTTGCTACATACATGTTGCAGTTGCTACATAAATGAATGGTATCCATTGATTCTTGAATAATATATTAGAAATGCATCATGATCGTAGTTTAACTGTCGTAACCCATCAGAACACCACATATAAGCTTGTTTTACTCTCATGTTTGGAAACTAAATAAATATTAACAGAACTGTATAGCCTCAATGTCACGCCCTGACCTTAGAGAGCTTTTTATGTCTATATTTTGGTTTGGTCAGGGTGTGATTTGGGTGGGAATTCTATGTTTATTTTCTATGTTTTGTATTTCTTTGTGTTTGGCAGGGTGTGGTTCTCAATCAGAGGCAGCTGTTTATCGTTGTCTCTGATTGAGAATCATACTTAGGCAGCTTTTTCCCACCTGTGTTTTGTGGGTAGTTGTTTTCTGTTTTGTTGTTTCTGCACCAGACAGAACTGTTTAGTTGTGGTCCAGTTTGTTATTTTGTCTCAGTGTTCAGTTTAAATAAATTATCACGAACACGTACCACGCTGCGCTTTGGTCCACTCCTTCTTCATGCAACGACGAGCGTTACCATCAAAACATGGTTGCAACTATCATTTTGATATCATGGATGATCAGTCCTTGCATCTATATCCATGTCTATGAATTTGAGAGTAGTTACTTTTCTCCAGCACCATCCCTCAACTTTTTATAGAAACAGTGGTGGGGAGATGTACTGCAGGCCAACCAAGATGTACTGCAGGCCAACCAAGATGTACTGCAGGCCAACCAAGATGTACTGCAGGCCAACCAAGATGTACTGCAGGCTAACCAAGATGTACTGCAGGCTAACCAAGATGTACTGCAGGCTAACCAAGATGTACTGCAGGCTAACCAAGATGTACTGCAGGCTAACCAAGATGTACTGCAGGCTAACCAAGATGTACTGCAGGCCAACCAAGATGTACTGCAGGCTAACCAATATGTACTGCAGGCCAACCAAGATGTACTGCAGGCCAACCAAGATGTAATGCAGGCTAACCAAGATGTACTGCAGGCTAACCAAGATGTACTGCAGGCCAACCAAGATGTACTGCAGGCCAACCAAGATGTACTGCAGGCTAACCAAGATGTACTGCAGGCTAACCAAGATGTACTGCAGGCTAACCAAGATGTACTGCAGGCTAACCAAGATGTACTGCAGGCTAACCAAGATGTACTGCAGGCTAACCAAGATGTACTGCAGGCTAACCAAGATGTACTGCAGGCTAACCAATATGTACTGCAGGCTAACCAAGATGTACTGCAGGCCAACCAATACGTACTGCAGGCTAACCAAGATGTACTGCAGGCTAACCAAGATGTACTGCAGGCTAACCAAGATGTACTGCAGGCTAACCAAGATGTACTGCAGGCTAACCAAGATGTACTGCATAAAAACATAATCCTATCGTTAACAGAAATAAAAGGTACAAGAAGGAAGTATACTCACCACGCCCTACTGGCTCAGACATTCGCATCTTGTCCTGCTGCTGCCTTCCCATTGGTTGTGAGCAACCCAGCGACCGGTAGTCCTCAGCTGTGATTGGTGCAGTCTGGTGGACTGCATCTCCTGCACTCTCCTATTGGGTGGAGTGATGGAGTTTTCAATTCAATTAGTCATAAGTATCTATTTAATTTTTTAACAAGACAAATGTTTTTTAGTTTTTTTAGGGGGAGTTTCAATTATGAAGCGAGTGATTGGCTAATGAGAACATAAGGGAATACCAAACGAGGTTCACGGAGAAGGGACACCCTTAGAGTTTAATTTAACTCAGGCCAAAGAACCGGCTACTAATTGCACTTAAACAATTAGTTCATTCAAGTAATTAAAGTCGTAGAGGGTAAAAACAAAACATTTTTCATCCAATCATATGCATTATTTCCTAAGAGAGCTTTTGATTCAACTTTTAGAATAGTGTCTCTCTTACATTCAAGACGTCCAAACTGACTTTCTCAAAATGGCGGCTCCTCAGCTCCTGCATTCGGAAGTGGTTTTCCTGGTATTTCTCCTCAGCAAGTCTCCTGTAGTGTTACATTATATTATACATTGGCTGGTTTAAAACCTCTTAAGTCTACCCCCTCCTTTTTCGAACATTCTGTTAAAAATCGCGCAACTTTTCAGCGTCCTGCTACTCATGCCAGGAATATAGTATATGCATATGATTAGTATGTGTGGATAGAAAACACTCTGAAGTTTCTAAAACTGGTTAAATCACGGCTGTGACTATAACAGATTGTGTGTTTCATCGAAAAGCGCAAGAAAAACTGCTCTCTGAAAGCTAAAAATAATTTCCATGCGTCACTTTCATGGGTTGTTAAAAGGGCACAAAATTAATTATGGACCTGCATGCAAGTCCTACAGATTCCACACGATGTCGCCATTGTCGTCATTTTCCAGGGACTTTTTTGTTGGTAAATCCAACTAACTGGATTCAATTTCTTCCGGTCTCCGCCAGGATGTTGTGAGGTGCACATTTTCAGCCATTGATTTGAAGACGAGGAGCTATTGAATACACATCGCCCTGTAATCATTTTGATAGATTATAAACGTTTACTAATACCTAAAGTTGGATTACAAAAGTATTTCGAAGTGTTTTGTGAAAGTTTATCGTCAACTTTTTTAATTTTAAAAAATGACGCTGCGTTTTAAAACAATGTTTTTTTCTGAATTACACAGCTTCCATAGAAAGCTATTTTGGGTATATATGGACCGATTTAAACGAAAAAAAGACCCAATAGTGATGTTTATGGGGCATATAGGAGTGCCAAGAAAGAAGCTCGTCAAAGGTAATGAATGTTTTATATTTTATTTCTGCGTTTTGTGTAGCGCCGGCTACGCTAAATCTTTGTTTACGTCGCATTCAGGCATTTTGGGGTGTTGCATGCTATCAGATAATAGCTTCTCATGCTTTCGCCGAAAAGCATTTTAAAAATATGACTTGTTGGCTAGGTTCACAACGAGTGTAGCTTTAATTCAATACCCTGCATGTGCATTTTGATGAACGTTTGAGTTTTAACGAGTACATTTAGCATTTAGCGTAGCGCATTTGCATTTCCAGGTGTCTACTTGAGACATCTGCGTCTCAAGTAGGAGAAAGAAGTTAAGCCCTGAATGCTGATTGACTGACAGCTGTGGTATATCAGATTGTATACCACGGGTATGACAAAACATTTATTTTTACGTTGGTAACCAGTTTATAATAGCAATAAGGTACCTCGGGGGTTTGTGGTATATGGGTATATCATGGTTAAGGGCTGTATCCAGGCACTCCGCGTTGCATCCCGCTTAAGAACAGCCCTTAGCCGTGGTATATTGGCCATATATACCACACACCCCTTGCTTTATATCTTAATATACAGGTAACTGCCAAAATAATGGAAACACTTGAGATCATGAGGGATACAAAGTATAATGAAAGCAGGTGCTTCCAAACAGGTGTGGTTCCTGAGTTAAACATCCTTAGGGTCATGTATAAAAAAGTATTTAGTCTACCATGGCTATTCCCCCATAGGATGACAATGACCCCATCCATAGGACACAAGTGGTCACTAAATGATTTGATGAGTATGAAAACTATGTAAACCATATGCCATGGCCGTCTCAGTCACCAGATCTCAACCCAATTGAACACTATTGGGATATTCTGGAGCGGAGCCTGAGACAGCGTTTCCCACCACCATCAACAAAACACCAAATGATGGAATTTCTGGTGGAAGAATGGTGTCGCATCCCTCCAAGAGTTTCAGACACTTGTAGAATCTACCAAGGTGCATTGAAGCTGTTCTCGTGGTGCCAATGCCCTATTAAGACACTATGTTGGGGTTTCCTTTATCTTGGCAGTTACCTGTAGATTAATGATGCAACGCAGTATAAAAGTGAGATGGCAGTGGGTTATATTGATCATTAAGACTAGGAAGTCATAGTTTTAGGGTAGCCTAGCGGTTAGAGCATTGAACTAGTAACCGAAAGGTTGCAAGTTCAAATCCCCAAGCTGACAAGGTACAAATCTGTCGTTCTGCCCCTGAACAGGCAGTTAACCCAGGCCGTCATTGAAAATAAGAATTTGTTCTTAACTGACTTGCCGAGTTAAATAAAGGTTGAATTAAAAAAAATAATAATAATAACACTCTAGTTATCAACCAGAAACAACAGAGTGTGGGAAAGAGAGGGAAAGAGGGAGAGAGAGGAGGAAGGATATAGATAAAGAGAAAATGAGAGAGAAAGAAACACAGTCAGATAGAGACCCACAGAGAGAGAGAGAGACACAGAACGAGATAGAGAAGAGGAGGAGAGAGAGGTCATGGCTTGTATAATATCAGCGTCCTGCTAAAAGTTGGAACTCCATAGAGCACATCAATAGCCCTGTTGCCTGGCCTGTTGTCCTTCCCATCCACTCTGTCGCTCTCAGTATCGTTCCCTGTAGACACGTCTCCAACACAGTTCAGCCCAAGGAAACTAGGGCAGGGGAGAATGCATTTACACAAAACTCTCTTCGTCTTTAAAGGGAACCCAGCCATGCATCAGCCCCAGAAGAATCCCAACGGGACCTCACAGGCTCTATTCTGGTCATGGACCGAATGACTGTGGCGTGTGTGCGTGCGTGCGTGTGCGCATGCGTGTGTGTGTGCGTGTGTGTGTACATGTGTGTGCGTACTTGTGAGGGTATGTAAGGGTGTCCTACCTAAGCCTCCTGGCCTTGTCGTCAGCAGCCTGCAGCTTCCTCAGCCTCATTCTCTCCCTGGGGGTCATTCTGTCTAGCTCTGACTTCTCCCTCAGTGTCTGAAGGTGCACCTTTCTCTGCCTGTTCAAAGGGCAAAGGTCAAAGGGCAACGGTCAGAGGTTGGGAGGGCTGGAGCGTTGGCGAGTAAGATAGGTCAGAGGTCCGATACTCCTACACACAATTACCTCTGCACTGTTAAAAACAATTGCTGCCTTAATGGGATTTTGAATTTACCATGGCAAAAAGAGATACTGTGCACACCTCAGGGTGGTGGATTTGATTGAATTCTAGCGTTGACCTTTTGTAGGTCACTTCCTATGTGGAGGTAAATACTTCTTTCAACAAGTAAGGTATGTAACAAGGTCATTTAGAGTGAGATGGGCAGTAATCAGACATAAACAATATACATGTGAAAGAGACGATCTAATCAAGAGGAATACTAATCGGAGGCCCTGATTCAGATATGTCTCCCACTGTCCTCTAACCATAACTTAAACCCTTACCTTAAGCCTAAACCTAACCGAAAGCCTAACCCTCAACCTAGCTTCATGTGCACATCCCAGTTCAACCCTAGCCTCATATTACCTCGATTTACCTCGACTAACCTGTACCCCTACACATTGACACATTGACTCGGTACCGGTACCCCCTGTATATAGTCTCCACATTGACACATTGACTCGGTACCGGTACCCCCTGTATATAGTCTCCACATTGACACATTGACTCGGTACTGGTACCCCCTGTATATAGTCTCCACATTGACACATTGACTCGGTACTGGTACCCCCTGTATATAGTCTCCACATTGACACATTGACTCGGTACTGGTACCCCCTGTATATAGTCTCCACATTGACACATTGACTCGGTACTGGTACCCCCTGTATATAGTCTCCACATTGACACATTGACTCGGTACTGGTACCCCCTGTATATAGTCTCCACATTGACACATTGACTCGGTACTGGTACCCCCTGTATATAGTCTCCACATTGACACATTGACTCGGTACTGGTACCCCCTGTATATAGTCTCCACATTGACACATTGACTCGGTACTGGTACCCCCTGTATATAGTCTCCACATTGACACATTGACTCGGTACTGGTACCCCCTGTATATAGTCTCCACATTGACACATTGACTCGGTACTGGTACCCCCTGTATATAGTCTCCACATTGACACATTGACTCGGTACTGGTACCCCCTGTATATAGTCTCCACATTGACACATTGACTCGGTACCGGTACCCCCTGTATATAGTCTCCACATTGACACATTGACTCGGTACTGGTACCCCCTGTATATAGTCTCCACATTGACACATTGACTCGGTACCGGTACCCCCTGTATATAGTCTCCACATTGACACATTGACTCGGTACTGGTACCCCCTGTATATAGTCTCCACATTGACACATTGACTCGGTACCGGTACCCCCTGTATATAGTCTCCACATTGACTCGGTACTGGTACCCCCTGTATATAGTCTCCACATTGACACATTGACTCGGTACTGGTACCCCCTGTATATAGTCTCCACATTGACACATTGACTCGGTACTGGTACCCCCTGTATATAGTCTCCACATTGACACATTGACTCGGTACCGGTACCCCTTGTATATAGTCTCCACATTGACACATTGACTCGGTACCGGTACCCCCTGTATATAGTCTCCACATTGACACATTGACTCGGTACTGGTACCCCCTGTATATAGTCTCCACATTGACACATTGACTCGGTACTGGTACCCCCTGTATATAGTCTCCACATTGACACATTGACTCGGTACTGGTACCCCCTGTATATAGTCTCCACATTGACACATTGACTCGGTACTGGTACCCCCTGTATATAGTCTCCACATTGACACATTGACTCGGTACTGGTACCCCCTGTATATAGTCTCCACATTGACACATTGACTCGGTACCGGTACCCCCTGTATATAGTCTCCACATTGACACATTGACTCGGTACTGGTACCCCCTGTATATAGTCTCCACATTGACACATTGACTCGGTACTGGTACCCCCTGTATATAGTCTCCACATTGACACATTGACTCGGTACTGGTACCCCCTGTATATAGTCTCCACATTGACACATTGACTCGGTACTGGTACCCCCTGTATATAGTCTCCACATTGACACATTGACTCGGTACTGGTACCCCCTGTATATAGTCTCCACATTGACACATTGACTGGTACCCCCTGTATATAGTCTCCACATTGACACATTGACTCGGTACTGGTACCCCCTGTATATAGTCTCCACATTGACACATTGACTCGGTACTGGTACCCCCTGTATATAGTCTCCACATTGACACATTGACTCGGTACTGGTACCCCCTGTATATAGTCTCCACATTGACACATTGACTCGGTACCGGTACCCCCTGTATATAGTCTCCACATTGACACATTGACTCGGTACTGGTACCCCCTGTATATAGTCTCCACATTGACACATTGACTCGGTACTGGTACCCCCTGTATATAGTCTCCACATTGACACATTGTCTCCACATTGACACGGTACTGGTACCCCCTGTATATAGTCTCCACATTGACACATTGACTCGGTACCGGTACCCCCTGTATATAGTCTCCACATTGACACATTGACTCGGTACTGGTACCCCCTGTATATAGTCTCCACATTGACACATTGACTCGGTACCGGTACCCCCTGTATATAGTCTCCACATTGACACATTGACTCGGTACCGGTACCCCCTGTATATAGTCTCCACATTGACACATTGACTCGGTACCGGTACCCCCTGTATATAGTCTCCACATTGACACATTGACTCGGTACCGGTACCCCCTGTATATAGTCTCCACATTGACACATTGACTCGGTACCGGTACCCCCTGTATATAGTCTCCACATTGACACATTGACTCGGTACCGGTACCCCCTGTATATAGTCTCCACATTGACACATTGACTCGGTACTGGTACCCCCTGTATATAGTCTCCACATTGACACATTGACTCGGTACCGGTACCCCCTGTATATAGTCTCCACATTGACACATTGACTCGGTACCGGTACCCCCTGTATATAGTCTCCACATTGACACATTGACTCGGTACTGGTACCCCCTGTATATAGTCTCCACATTGACACATTGACTCGGTACTGGTACCCCCTGTATATAGTCTCCACATTGACACATTGACTCGGTACTGGTACCCCCTGTATATAGTCTCCACATTGACTCGGTACCGGTACCCCCTGTATATAGTCTCCACATTGACACATTGACTCGGTACCGGTACCCCCTGTATATAGTCTCCACATTGACACATTGACTCGGTACCGGTACCCCCTGTATAGAGTCTCGTTATTGTTATTTTATTGTGTTACTTTGTTCTTCTTCTTTTTTTATTTTAACCAACACAAAAAATATGCATTGTTGCTTGTAAGTAAGCATTTGATTTGATTTGAACCCTAACCCCGGCTTCATGTCCGCATACCAGCTCAACCCTAACCCGGGGCTCTCGAGTGGCGCAACGGTCTAAGACACTGCATCTCAGTGCTAGAGGCATCACTACAGACCCTGGTTTGATTCCAGGCTGTATCACAACCTGCCGTGATTGGGAGTCCCATAAGGCGGAGCACAATTGGACCAGCCTAGTCCGGGTGAGGGTTTGGCCGGGTTAGGCCGTCATTGTAAATAAGAATTTGTTCTTGCTTAGTTAAATAAAGGTTAAATAAAAAATTAAAACAACCCTAAACCTAGCTTCATGTTCACATCCCAGTTCAACCCTAACCTTAGACCCAACCCTAAACCTGGCTCCATGTCCACATCCCAGTTCAACCCTAACCTTAAACCCAACCCTAAACCTAGCTCCATGTCCACATCCTGGTTCAACGCTAACCTTAGACCTGACCCTAAACCTGGCTCCATGTCCACATCCTGGTTCAACCCTAACCTTAGACCCAACCCTAAACCTAGCTCCATGTCCACATCCCAGTTCAACCCTAACCTTAGACCCAACCCTAAACCTAGCTTCATGTACACATCCCAGTTCAACCCTAACCTTAGACCCAACCCTAAACCTAGCTCCATGTCCACATCCCAGTTCAACCCTAACCTTAGACCCAACCCTAAACCTAGCTTCATGTACACATCCCAGTTCAACCCTAACCTTAGACCCAACCCTAAACCTGGCTCCATGTCCACATCCTGGTTCAACCCTAACCTTAGACCCAACCCTAAACCTAGCTCCATGTCCACATCCCAGTTCAACCATAACCCTGGCTTCAACCACCACTCTAACTATAAGGTGTGTAGAATTCCATTCGACAAGATCAGGGTAAGTATGTAAAAAGTGGAATAACATGATTAATGGTTAATAAGCATAACATCAGATCAGAGAATCATATCATCCATAATCCCAAGTTAATCACCATTTCTCACAACCATATCACATTGTCCACATGCTACCAAGGCACCTTGGCAAGTCATTACAGATGCAGTCTGTCAGGCAACAAATGACATGATCGTGTCAATCCTAAAGAGATGGGTGTGGCTATTGCTAAGACCTAGACCTAATCTGGTCTTTCTCTGCAGCATGGTACACCTGGCTACTCTAACATATAGGAGAGTGTGTGGCCACCTACGCTAATGATGACAGGCACCTTCCCTGATTGGTGCCAGTTTGAATCAGTGACGTTCTGGTTTGTTTAAGACACAGCTGCTACTAACTGTGATTTCCATGTCTGAATGAGTGAGAAAATGTGAGTGTGAGGAAGTGAGAGAGAGAGCGCGAGAGAGAGAGAGGAAGTGAGAGAGAGGAAGTGAGAGAAAGAGACAGACAGAGAGTGAGAGAAAAGGGGGTATGGAGAGGGACAGAGTATGGCAATATTAGTGTGTGTTTGGGTAAATGCTTAAAAATCCCTCTGTCCTGATGCAGCCACATTGCGCTAAGCTAAGGAGCCAGTGTCTGAGGATGATAGTGGTGTGTAACTGCAGCCACGTAGCTCTAAACTGAGGAGCCAGTGTTCATTCTTCATGTCTGAGGATGATAGTGGTTTTAGTTCTCCCTCTTCCTTCTTAATAACCCAAACTACAGACAACCATACAGTATATAGAGCATGTCCTTACACCGCTTTCAATATCTGTGCTGCGTCTCTTTCTCCCACCGATGTCTTGTCTCTCAGTGTCAGACTACAGAACTTGTGTTTTAAGATCTGTAGACAGTGAGTGAGACAGAGAAAAAGGGGGAAAGAGAGCGAGAGTAAAAGAGAGAGAAAAGAAAGAGCGAGATCAAGGTTAACATTATCAATATTATTGCTTTATTACAAACAGACTAGTATATCCCTGTCTTACTTCACCATCGTTGATATGTTTACGTCTCTCTCTCCCTATCCCTCTCTCTCCCTCTCTCTCTCCCTTCCACTCTTTCCCTCTTTCTCTTCAGAAACTCTGTGCTTTCGGTATAATATAGGGTGGTGCCCTATCTCCATGTCCCTCATTCTCTCACTGAAATCTGTCATCAAGAGAAGAGGGACAAACCACTGGGGGGAGAGGGAGAGGGAGAGGGAGGAGAGGGGGACATGGAGGGTAAACCACTGGGGGGAGATGGAGAGGGAGGAGAGAGAAGAGGGGGTCATGGAGGGTAAACCACTGGGGGGAGAGGGAGGAGAGAGGGAGGGAGGGAGAATATTCACAGGACAATAGAAGAAACTTGTCATGGAAAAATAACACCAGTCACGCCACACCCTGAATAGAAATAGAGGGAGAGATGGATGAGGAGGAGGAGGGAGAGGAGGAGGGAGGAGAGATGGTGTAGGGGGGAGAGATGGAGGAGGGAGAGGAGGAGGGAGGAGAGATGGAGTAGGAGAGATAGAGGAGGAGAGATCGAGGGAGAGATGGAGGAAGCGGAGGGAGAGATGGTGGAGGAGAGATGGAGGAGATATGTGGGAAGTGGAGGGAGAGATGGAGGAGATATGGAGGAGGAGAGACGGAGGATGCGGAGGGCGAGATGTAGGACATATGGAGGAGCAGAGACGGAGGAGGCGGAGGGCGAGATTGAGGAGAAGAGATGAAGGAGGGAGAGATGGAGGAGGTAGAGGAACAGGAGGAGGAGGAAGAGGAATAGAGAGGAGAGATGGAGGAGAGATGGAGGAAGAGAGATGGAGGAGGGGGAGAGAGATGAGGAGAAATGGAGGAGGGAGAGATGGAGGTGGGAGAGATGGAGGAGGAGGAGGAGGAGGAAGAGGAGAAGGAAGAGGAGGAGCGAGGAGAGATGGAGAGAGAGATGGAGGAGAGATGGAGGAGGAGGGGGGAGATGGAGAAGGAGAGATGGAGGAGAGATGGGGAGAGATGGAGGAGGAGAGATGGAGGAGGGAGAGATGGAGGAGATGTGGAGGAGGGAGAGATGGAGGAGATATGGAGGAGGGAGAGATGGAGGGAGAGGTGGAGGAGGAGAGGGAGGAAATATGGAGGAGATATGGAAGAGGGAGAGATGGAGGGAGAGGTGGAGGAGGGAGAGATGGAGGAGGAGAGAGTAGAGATGGAGGAGGGAGAGATGGAGGAGATATGGAGGAGGGAGAGATGGAGGGAGAGGTGGAGGAGGAGAGGGAGGAAATATGGAGGAGATATGGAAGAGGGAGAGATGGAGGGAGAGGTGGAGGAGGGAGAGATGGAGGAGGGAGAGATGGAGGAGGGAGAGATGGGGGTGCTGGAGGGAGAGACGGAGGAGGGAGAGATGGAGGAGATATGGAGGAGGGAGAGATGGAGGAGCTGGAGGGAGAGATGGAGGAGATGTGGAGGAGGGAGAGATGGAGGGAGAGATGGAGGAGATATGGAGGAGGGAGAGATGGAGGAGCTGGAGGGAGAGATGGAGGAGGAGAGAGTAGAAATGGAGGAGGGAGAGATGGAGGAGATATGGAGGAGGGAGAGATGGAGGGAGAGGTGGAGGAGGAGAGATGGAGGAGATATGGAGGAGATATGGAAGAGGGAGAGATGGAGGGAGAGGTGGAGGAGGGAGAGATGGAGGAGGGAGAGATGGAGGAGGGAGAGATGGGGGTGCTGGAGGGAGAGACGGAGGAGGGAGAGATGGAGGAGATATGGAGGAGGGAGAGATGGAGGAGCTGGAGGGAGAGATGGAGGAACTGGAGGGAGAGATGGAGGAGGGAGAGATGGAGGAGGGAGAGATGGAGGAACTGGAGGGAGAGATGGAGGAGGGAGAGATGGAGGAGTGAGAGATGGAGGAACTGGAGGGAGAGATGGAGGAGGGAGAGATGGAGGAGCTGGAGGGAGAGATGGAGGAGGGAGAGATGGAGGAACTGGAGGGAGAGATGGAGGAGGGAGAGATGGAGGACCTGGAGGGAGAGATGGAGAAGATGTGGAGGAGGAGGAGGAGGAGGAGGAGATAAAACAAGAGACATCAAAGAACCATTGTGTTTTATGTCAATACAGAACAGCCAGGCAACACCAATTACCATGTTCACTGAGAAGGAGACACAACAGTGTCAGGCTAGCATACAGACATAAAAGGGGATAGCCACATCATATACTTTACATGTACACTCAGCCATAAGTGCTAGAGAGAAATACAATGCATAGAATGCAGTGCTGACAGAAAGAAAGCTGAACAGAATGCATAATGTACAGTCAGGTTTGCATACTGCACAAGGCAGAAACTAAACACAGACCACCAGATGTGTATCCATGTAATGTGTACATTTACATACGGTGCCTTCGTTACATTACAGCCTGATTCTAAAATGGATTTAAAAAAAACACTTCAGCAATCTACACACAATACTCCATAATGAAAAAAATGAAAAAAGAAATACCTTATTTACATAAGTATTCAGACCCTTTGCTATGAGACTCTAAATTGAGCTCAGGTGCATCCTGTTTCCATTCATCATCCTTGAGATGTTTCTATAACTTGATTGGAGTCCGCATTGGTGAAATTCAATTGATCGGACATGATTTGTAAAGGCATAAACCTGTCTATATAAGGTTCCACAGTTGACAGTGCATGTCAGAGCAAAAACCAAGCCATGAGGTCGAAGGAATTGTCCGTAGAGCTCCAAGTTAGGATTGTGTCGAGAATTAGATCTGAGGAAGAGTACCAAAAAATCTCGGCAGCATTGAAGGTCCCCAAGAACAATCGGGGAAGAAGGGCCTTGGTCAGGGAGGTGACCAAGAACCCAATGGTCACTCTGACAGAGCTCTAGAGTTCCTCTGTTGAGATGGGAGAACCTTCCAGAAGGACAACCATTTCTGCAGCACTCCACCAATCAGGCCTTTATGGTAGACTGGCAAACGAAAGCCACACCTCAGTAAAAGGCACATGACAGCCGCTTGGAGTTTGACAAAAGGCACCTAAAGACTCTTAGACCATGAGAAACAACATTCTCTGGTCTGATGAAACCAACTCTTTGACCTGAACACCAAGTATCACGTCTGGAGGAAACCTGACACCATCCCTACGGTGAAGTATGATGGTGGCAGCATCATGCAGTGGGGATGTTTTTCAGCAGCAAGGACTGAGAGACTTGTCAAGATCGAGGCAGAGATGAAATTAGTAAAATACAGAGAGATCCTTGATGAAAACCTGCTCCAGAGCACTCAGGACTTCAGACTGGGGAGAAAGTTCACCTCCCAACAGAACAACGCTCTAAGCACACAGCCAAGACAATGCAGGAGTGGCTTCGGGACAAGTCTCTGAATGTCCTTGAGTGGCCCAGCCAGAGCCTGGACTTGAACCCGATCAAACATCTCTGGAGAGACATGAAAATAGCTGTGCAGCAACGTTCCCATCCATCCTGACAGAGCTTGAGAGGATCTGCAGAGAAGAATAAGAGAAACTCCCCAAATACAGGTGTGCCAAGCTTGTAGCGTCATACCCAAGAAGACTTGAGGCTGTAATCACTGCCAAAGGTGCTTCAACAAAGTACTGAGGAAAGGGTCTGAATACTTATGTAAATGTGATATTTTTATTTTTTATAAATTAGCAAAAATGTCTAAAAACCTATTTTTGCTTTTTCATTATGGGGTATTGTGTGTAGATTGATGGGGGGGGGGGGGGAATAATGTAGTCAATTTTAGAATAAGGCTGTAACCTAACAAAATGTGGAAAAAGTCAAGGAGTCTGAATACTTTCCGAAGGCACTGTACATGCTTGTCAGATATAGTACTACATTACAGTACATTATTTACAGTACATTTATTATCTCACATGAGCTTAGCTGGCTTTACGTTTCATTGACTGTGTGTGTGTGTGTGCGTGTGCGTGTGCGTGTGTGTGTGTGTGTGTGTATCGTCAATAAGAATGTGGACGACAGATGAAATGCTGACTTTCTAACCTGTCATGGTAGAAAAGGTTATAAACACAGAAAATGTGCTGTGGAAAAAAGTGAACTATGACAGGAAGTCGATTTAACATTGAGTAAATCCATCCAACCAGCCAGTAGGTTTGATTAGTCTGTGATTCTGGTATCATAGCTCCGCCCATTTGACCTTTGGAGCCACCCCAATGAATCAACCAATCAATCAGCCTTAGGAAGTATTTATATTGCTGTGATATGTGTTATGTTTCCAGGATAGGTCTAACCTGCATACTGTCCTCAATGAATTTTGTCTTCAGAGCTTCTGCAGCAGAGAGCCTGGATGACGGGGTTTTCTCCAGCATCCTAAAAGAGAGACAGCACATGGTTCTGGATAAGTTAAGGGTTCGGGTTTGAAGGCGGGTAAGACACTCTTTATCCTGTATTATCATTTTTTGTACACGTTGAAGCACAATGTGAGAGGATTGAACTCTGACCTATGTGTTACTGAGTTGACCCTTACATTCTCCGGCTAATGCCTTCTCACCTTTGCATGAGTGTGTTGAGCTCCAGAGAGTATCTGCCTGTCAGTCTGGGGGTTTCTCCCTCCACTATCTTCATCACAACTGACAAGAAGTTGTGTCCTTCAAAGGCGTGTGACAGGCAACACATCTCATACAGGATACAGCCTATGGCCCTGAAACACACACATACACACAATCAGCCAACACATCTCATACAGGATACAGCCTATGGCCCTGAAACACACACACAATCAGCCAACACAGTTCACAATGGTAGTGATATCATCAACACCTCTGGGTACACCTGCATTGGTTAAGGATACTGGATCCACTGGTCCTGACCTGAAGTCCAGTCGTATGGAACAGTCGGTGCCAGTTGAGGTAACCTTTGAGGTCCCCATCCATCTGAGCAGTGATAAGGTCACCTACTGTATCAAAACTGTCCTTCCATTCCATATTCATTACCTGCACTTGGAAGGGGTGTGCAACCTGACACTCTGATCTACTGTGTAATTGAATCGATAAATCAATGTCGTCTCATATTTCCAATATGACTAATACCCCACATGGACTCTAAACAGACCAGTAAGAAGTGAGAACATTAACACATCTGGTAATGGTACACATCTTATATCGAGGTGTAATGAAGCTCCCTTCTCCTGCAGGTTGTTTGGCATCAAAGGAAAGTGGCCATGAATAAACAGATGAGATGGGAGAATAATAAATGCCCGCCAGACATATGTGAATGAATATACTAGCTCCCGTTATTACTCTTGGTGGAATAGAGAGATAACCAAACAATGACAGGAAGCAGATGGAAGTTAGAGAGTTAAAGGTATTATTTGTCAATCATCCACCTCTTTGTCTTTAATATCACGCTCTCTTAATCTCTTGTTTTATTGCATCCTGCCACACAGTACACCAGAACAACAATGCAAGTAATACAATAGGACAGAGTGATTCTACAATGACTATGAATGTATTCAGATACCATAATGGAGGATAAACAAACAATATCATCTACATTTCCCTGGAAGCCTCCATCTCATTTTCCATATCAAATGTTACATTGTTTTTATATCAAGTAATAATTGTATTATTTGATGTAAAATAAGAAGAAGGGATTGGGAAGAGGAGTGGACATCCATGTTTTACAGGGATTTCAAACATTTACCTCCTGGCAATGTCTCATTGTGACCTAACAGAGTTGTGACTCTACTTGTTGCTCTAATCCTCGTACTCTTTCTAACCCTTAAAGTCCATCTCCCACTTCCTGTCTTGACTTATTACCTACAGTGAGCCCTCTCCTCCTTGTGAGATCAGCTAAACGGGCCGTGCGTGGTACAGTAGAGCGGTCGAGGCGTGAGGTGACCACTTCCTCTCTCATTAGTGTGGTCTATGGGAAGAGACGCTGAGCCTTGCGGAGTGAGGAGGAGTGGGAGGCAACAGACTACCCAGAGGGCTCTGTATCAGTGTCTGAGATCACCACCATCTCCTCAAGTGGCTTCTTGGTCTCTTCCTCTCTGTCGAATAAAATAAGCCAATTTTCCACTCCCACTCTGGGATTAGTGGTCATTTCCTCTTGAAAACAGATGAATAGGGAAAGAAGGGGGGAAGGCCAGGGGTGGAAGGAAGCTGCTGGCAGCTGGGAGGGACAGTGCAGAGTTGACAGACCTTTTGTCTCCATTCAGTACTATGTTCTACCGGCTCTACTTATTTTTCTCCAAGAAATCAGATTCTTCTTCATGAATAACTTCTCATAAAGACTATTATTTGAAACCATGGAGCACTGGTGCTGAAGGAAGTCATGTACAGTTACTACTGTTGCATTCTTTTCAAAGAACTTTGAGCTCAGTAGATGAGGGATCTATAGTCTATCTATAGAAAGATGAGGGATCTATAGTCGCTCTTGGTATTAAAGGTGTTCTTTATGCTCTCCTGCTGATCAGACCAACGGCCGTATCGACTCCATTCATCATTATACATGAATCCATTTCTACCCCTCTTCTACACTTCATTACTCATCACATATTCCAGTCCATATCCAAAGTGCCTCTTAGCCATGCTCCTTTTGGACTGCTTTGAAGGAAATACCAGCCAAATCTCACAATGATACGTGACAGCATTACACAGCATTCTGAACTCAGCACTGTAGCCTTAGCAGAAAGCAGAGACGGAGGAGGAAACTGGATGTCAACAACTCTCTTGAGGTTCGGAGGGGAATGAGAATCAAAAAAGAACTCATCTTCAAAACACAGAGCTCTAAACAGGTGTTTGTTTCATTAAAAGTTTTAAACATGACAAACATTCACATAATACAACTTGTGGTGGCTGCCACAACACAAAACACGCGTTACAAGTGTTCACAAAGTCACTACACACATAAACACACAGTGCAGCATCAAGATAAATGTCAATGTCCACTCACCGTTCAACCTATCTAACCTTACCTTTCTTTACATTTGAACTTTAACCTAACTTTGACCTTTCTGTCTTTGAGCCTCAGTGTGCTGCTCCACCTTCCTACCAGATATCAGACTTGGAGTCGTAACCGTGGTGGTTCAGGACTTCAGGGCTCATGTAGTAAGGCGTGCCCGTGAAGGTGGTGGCCAGGTCACATGACCCCATCAGCAGACAGGACACCCCAAAATCACCTGAACGGAGGAAGAGCAACACTTATAATAATAATATATTATATTTGTAGAGTGCAATTTGCATAAGATAGGAAACAAAACAAAGAACAATAAACAGCAACAATACATTGCCTAATAATGCTAAATCTAGACCATGATTATTTCCAAACTGGAACCTGTTCCTATTTCCTGTGCCCTCATTGATCCCATCTGAAAGGACCAGGGGGATGGGTGTGAGCACTATGCAGAAGGAAAATAAAAAGGCTGAAAGAAGTGTCCGCCATATTGCTTTCACCTATCCAGTCCTCTTTCGAGTGACAAGGATGAGTCATCATAGGAAAAGGAAAGAAAGACAGTTTTCTGTTTGGAATTGAACCATCAGCACATTTTCTGTATGGAATTGAAAAATTAGCACATTAAAGTAGACCGTTTTCTGTTTGGAATTGAACCTTTAGCACATTTTCTGTTTTTAGAATTGAACCATTATCATATTAAAGTAGACAGTTTTCTGCTTTGGAATTGAACCATCAGCACATTAAAGTGCATGCCCTGATTATGTTCTTGTCAAGTGTCAATGTGCAGCGGGTAGGAAGGAGTCAGGCGCAGGACAAAGAACTGAGTAAATAACATACTTTACTCGAATAAACATCCAAATAAATTCCACGCAGGGAAAATACTCCAGCTCACAGAAAATAGCGAACACTTCACAACGAACAAACACGCACAAAACCATGTGGGAACCAGAGGGTTAAATAGGGAATAAATAATAATGTAATGGAAAGACAAAACAAATGGACAATGAAACATAGATCGGTAGCGGCTAGAAAACCGGTGACGTCGACCGCCGAACACCGCCGGAACAAGGAGAGGCACCAACTTCGGCAGAAGTTGTGACAGTACCCCCCGCCCCCTTGATGCACGGCTCCAGCAGCACGCCAACACCGGCCTCGGGGACGACCCGGAGGACAAGGCGCAGGACGATCCAGGTGGAGGACGATTCCTGCAGTAAGGAAGGGTCCAGGATGTCCTCCACCGGCACCCAGCATCTCTCCTCCGGACCGTACCCCTCCCACTCCACGAGGTACTGAAGGCCCCTCGCCCGACGCCTTGATTGCTCGAACAGTATTCGCCGGGGCCCCCTCGATATCCAGAGGGGGCGGAGGAACCTTCCGCACCTCAGACTCCTGGAGCGGACCAGCCTCCACCGGCCTGAGGAGAGACACATGGAACGAGGGGTTAATACGGTAATCAGGGGGAGCTGTAACAATCCTCGTTCCGTCTCCTCAGGACTTTAAATGGCCCCACAAACCGTGGACCCAGCTTCCGGCAGGGCAGGCGAAGGGGCAGGTTTCGAGAGCCAGACCCGGTCGGCCTCACTGCGGTGGCGGTTGGCGCTCCCCTTTTGCCGCCTGATGGCCCGTTGCAGGTGCACATGGGCAGCGTCCCATGTCTCCTCCGAGCGCCGAAACCATTCATCCACCGCAGGTGCCTCGATCTGGCTCTGATGCCACGGTGCCAGCCCCGGCTGATACCTAGTACACATTGAAAAGGGGATAGGTTAGTGGAGGAGTGGCGGAGGGAGTTTTGGGCCATCTCTGCCCAGGGGATGAAAGCCGCCCACTCCCCCGGCCGGTATTGGCAATAGGACCGCAGAAACCTACCCACATCCTGGTTAACTCTCTCCACCTGCCCATTAGCAGGTGGAGAGAGTTCACCTGCCCATTAGCAGGTGGAGAGAGTTCACCTGCCCATTAGCAGGTGGAGAGAGTTCACCTGCCCATTAGCAGGTGGAGAGAGTTCACCTGCCCATTAGCAGGTGGAGAGAGTTCACCTGCCCATTAGCAGGTGGAGAGAGTTCACCTGCCCATTAGCAGGTGGAGAGAGTTCACCTGCCCATTAGCAGGTGGAGAGAGTTCACCTGCCCATTAGCAGGTGGAGAGAGTTCACCTGCCCATTAGCAGGTGGAGAGAGTTCACCTGCCCATTAGCAGGTGGAGAGAGTTAACCTGCCCATTAGCAGGTGGAGAGAGTTCACCTGCCCATTAGCAGGTGGAGAGAGTTCACCTGCCCATCAGGTGAAAACCTGATGTGAGGCTGACCGAGAACCCCAGACGTTCCATAAACACCCTCCAGACCCTAGACGTGAACTGGGGACCCCGATCAGAAACTATATCCTCAGGCACCCCGTAGTGCAGGAAGACATGGGTGAACAGGGCCTCCGCAGTCTGTAGAGCCGTAGGGAGACCCGGCAAAGGCAGGAGATGGCAGAAAACCGATCCATAATGACCAGGATCGTGGTGTTTCCCTGTGACGGAGGAAGTTCCGTCATGAAATCCACCGATTGGTGTGACCTCTGTGCAGGTGTCTAGGTGCCTTGCACTGGGCGCACACCAGCAGGAGGAAACATAAACCCTCACGTCCTTAGCTAAAGTGGGCCACCACTACTTCCCACTAAGACAGCACACCATCCTACCGATGCCAGGGTGACCAGAGGAGGGGGACGTATGGGCCCAATAGATCAAGCGGTCGCGGACAGCAGACGGAACGTACAGACTCCCAGCTGGACATTGGGGGGGGAGTGGGCTCTGTACGTAATGCCCGCTCGATGTCCACATCCAGCTCTCACACCACCGGTGCCACCAGGCCAGAAGCTGGAAGTATGGGAGTGGGATCCATGGGCCGCTCCTCTGTGTCATACATCCGGGACAGTGTGTCTGCCTTAGTGTTCTGGGAACCTGGTCTGTAGGACAGGGTGAAAACAACACGGGTAAAGAACATGGCCCACATTGCCTGGCGAGGGTTCAGTCTCCTCGCTGCCCGAATGTACTCCAGATTACGGTGGTCAGTCCAGATGATTAAAGGGTGTTTAGCCCCCTCAAGCCAATGTCTCCACACCTTCAGAGCCTTTACGGCAGCCAGTAGCTCCCGGTCCCCCACATCATAGTTAAGCTCCGCCGAGCTGAGCTTCTTCAAAAAGAAAGCACAGGGGCGGAGTTTGGGTGGCGTACTCGAGCGCTGAGACAGCACAGCACCTATCCCAGCCTCAGATGCATCCACCTCCACTATAAATGCCAAGGAGGGATCGGGATGATCCAGCACGGGAGCCTGGGTAAACAGAGCCTTCAGGTGACCAAAAGCCCTGTCCGCCCCAGCCGACCACTGCAGTCACACCGGTCCCCTCTTAAGCAGTGAGGTAATGGGAGCCGCTACCTGACCAAAGCCCCGGATAAACCTCCGGTAGTAGTTGGCAAACCCTAAGAACCGCTGCACCCCCTTAACCGTGGTTGGTGTCGGGCCAATTAGGCACGGCTGAAATGCGGTCATTTTCCATCTCCACCCCTGACGTGGAAAGGCGGTACCCTAGGAAGGAAACAGACTGTTGAAAGAACAGACACTTCTCAGCCTTCACATACAGGTCATGCTCCAACAGTCGTCCTGCGTACCAGGGACACATGCTCGGCGCGTGTAGCGGAGTACATCAGAATGTCGCTGATATACACCACTACACCCTGCCCGTGCAGGTCCCAGAAAATATGGTCTACAAAGGATTGGAAGACTGATGGAGCATTCATCAACCCGTAAGGCATGACGAGGTACTCATAGTGCCCAGAGGTGGTACTAAATGCTGTCTTCCGCCAAACGCTGCCGGAACAAGGACAGGCACCAACTTCGGCGGAAGTCGTGACAGTTCAATTGTCTTAATTTGTTCAAGTGAATTACATATTTGATCTAAATCTTGTGAGCAAACAACTGGCAGTGATTTACACAGTGGGCTACAGATGGTGTGCTGTGTATAAACTGTGTGCTGTGTATAAACGGTGTGCTGTGTATAAACTGCGTGCTGTGTATAAACTGTGTGCTGTGTATAAACTGAGTGCTGTGTATAAACTGCGTGCTGTGTATAAACTGCGTGCTGTGTATAAACTGCGTGCTGTGTATAAACTGTGTGCTGTGTATAAACTGAGTGCTGTGTATAAACTGAGTGCTGTGTATAAACTGTGTGCTGTGTATAAACTGTGTGTACTTTCAACAGTTTTGTATTCCTGTAAGGGGTGCGTAATCGGTGGCAGGGAAGTCAGACGCAGGAGAGCAGAACTTAGTAATAACCGGAGCAGTTTAATAGCAAAACCCACAGCATAAAAATAACAAGTATATTGGGTACAAAACCCGTCACGCACCAAACAGCACGTGCACAAGCACTTACAATAAACAATCCCAGACAAAGACATGGGGGGAACAGAGGGTTAAATACACAACAAATGATTGAGGGAATTGAAACCAGGTGTGAGGAAAAACAAGACAAAACACATGGAAAATGAAAAGTGGATCGATGATGGCTAGAAGACTGGCGACGCCGACCGCCGAGTGCCGCCCAAACAAGGAGAGGACCCGACTTCGGCGGAAGTCGTGACAATTCATCCATTACCTTTGTAGATAATTGTATGCTGCTGACATATGGAGAGAGCCTTAGAATTTAACAGGAGTGACACAGCCTCCCTGCACTTTTAAGGACTAGCATACATTTCAAACAAACAAAAAAACTCCCATGGGCCCCTGCTGCATTGGAACTCACCGATTTTAACTATGTTCCTTTTCATGAAGATATTTTTGGCCTTCAGATCTCTGTGGAGGATGCGCCTGGGACAGAGGAGGCAGGACAAACAGACATCAGCAGACAGGCAGACAGGCAGGAATACAATAAAGAAATAAACCTTGCACAATGCAATCATGATACTTTGAAGTCCAAAATATATCCTTGTTTAGATCCCTGTGGTTCTTAGACCTCCCCCTTATGTACTCTTCATTTTTGACAAAAGTATAAATACAGTATGAACCTGTTATGCATGTAGTGGAGTCCAAGCAGCAGCTGGATCAGCCAATCAGTGACCTGGGTCTCAGGCAAGCTCTGCCCTGCTTCTCTCACTTCCTCCAGATGACAGTCCAAGTCCCTGTCCTAGAGTATAGAGTATTATAGCAACAGACTTAGATATTCATACAGATACCCACATCACAATAAATGCATGCAATCGTATACAGGCGCATGCACGCACACACCCACCAACACACAATTGTGGATACACATTGTGGAAAACCTTTGACAAAATACCCATTCCGATACGTCTATAAGTTCATTCATTTCCATTCTGGGGGAAATGTGCATCAACTCTAACTGTAAGAGCTAAGTGCATCAACACTAAGAGAGCTCTGAATCCTCGTCTCTATTTTACACTCCAGACAGAAAGGTCCTCTGTCAGCCGCCATTGTGACCATTTAACTGTCTGTGAGGATAAGCTGGAATGAGATCTGAGCTGGCTTCATTCTCTCTAATGGGACTTCCAGCGAGAACAGAACAGCACCAATGAACTTCTTAATGGAACTGTGGGGGTGTCCTCACGGGTTCATTCTGAGAGGCACTGAGTAGGTTATGATGCTCTGGCAGTGTGTGTGTGTGTGTGTGTGTGTGTGTGTGTGTGTGTGTGTGTGTGTGTGTGTGTGTGTGTGTGCGCGCATGCCTGCGAGCATGCCTGCATGCATCTGAGCTTCTGTGTAGTGGGGGAAAGTCTATTTTGTGTGTATATGGGGGGTGATGGAACAACATAAGCTGTATCTGTGTCAGGTGGGGCAAAAATGCTTTAAGGGAACTGTTTAATGAAATAATTAAGACACAGAAATGCCTAGAGGGAATCCGACCGCAATTGATTTGATTATGCCTCCTGGATCAGACTTGCTGCGCTGTTAAAAAAAAGTGGGATGAGCACCCATTGTCTCTCTCTCCTCCCTGCTGCAGTGACCACCACAGAACATCAACAGTGTTTATAGTGTTGTCTCTCTTTCCTCCCTGCTGCAGTGACCACCACAGAACATCAACAGTGTTTCTAGTGTTGTCTCTCTCTCCTCCCTGCTGCAGTGACCACCACAGAACATCAACAGTGTTTATAGTGTTGTCTCTCTCTCCTCCCTGCTGCAGTGTCCACCACAGAACATCAACAGTGTTTATAGTGTTGTCTCTCTCTCCTTCCTGCTGCAGTGACCACCACAAAACATCAACAGTGTTTATAGTGTTGTCTCTCTCCTCCCTGCTGCAGTGACCACCACAGAACATCAACAGTGTTTATAGTGTTGTCTCTCTCTCCTCCCTGCTGCAGTGACCACCACAGAACATCAACAGTGTTTATAGTGTTGTCTCTCTCTCCTCCCTGCTGCAGTGACCACCACAGAACATCAACAGTGTTTATAGTGTTGTCTCTCTCTCCTCCCTGCTGCAGCGGCCACCACAGAACAGTGTTTATAGTGTTTATAGTGTTGTCTCTCTCTCCTCCCTGCTGCAGTGTCCACCACAGAACATCAACAGTGTTTATAGTGTTGTCTCTCTCCTCCCTGCTGCAGTGACCACCACAGAACATCAACAGTGTTTATAGTGTTGTCTCTCTCTCCTCCCTGCTGCAGTGACCACCACAGAACATCCACAGTGTTTATAGTGTTGTCTCTCTCCTCCCTGCTGCAGTGACCACCACAGAACATCCACAGTGTTTATAGTGTTGTCTCTCTCTCCTCCCTGCTGCAGTGACCACCACAGAACATCCACAGTGTTTATAGTGTTGTCTCTCTCCTCCCTGCTGCAGTGACCACCACAGAACATCAACAGTGTTTATAGTGTTGTCTCTCTCTCCTCCCTGCTGCATTGACCACCACAGAACATCAACAGTGTGTATTGTACTGTCAATGTTGCTGCAACATAATTACAGCCATTTCTGACTGAAAAGTTATGTTACCCAAATTCCTCATTTGTTTAGGTAAAACATTCCCTATTCCCTGAACCCTCGCTCTCTTTACGTAACACATGTATGCATCGCATGCACATGACTAATAGGGCCTGACCTATAGCATATCAGAATCACATCAATAAACTGGTTATAACAAACTCTGAACACCGTAACGCATGACAGCAAAATGGATGCACAGGAAGTGACAAACAAACTCGATACGGGAGACTGTTTACTGGTTGCTCAGGACGTAAAAGGGGAGTTCAGATGTGAGGAATAAATTTGACAAGTTGTGGAAAATCCTGGAGATCAAGAAAAATAATGTAAGGAGCCAGCGCTTCATGTATATTATGTCTCTGCCAAACAGCTGCTGTTAGATTACAATACAACATTTCCTACCATTTGGAACAAGTAAACAACATCAAATAAATTACAAGCGTAATAGAGAGTCTATTGTAACAATTTTACTTTTTTTCTTGTAAAGCCTTTATTACAGCAAAGACTAAAAACAGTCACATTTATTTGTGAATGGGGGAGTTTAGGCCTATTTATTGGAGTAGCCTATATAAGTGTTGAAATATAGGCCTAAGGCCTCAGTAAGTTACAGTATGAAGACTAAACAGGATGCGCTCTTAGGCCTACAGCTCAATGGTGGTTATACAAGGCTGCTATACTAAGCCTACTAATGATAATGACATGACTTATTATTATAATTATCATGCTCATCATAATAATAGTAATAATAACAACAAGAAGGAGATCAAGGAAATTAGGGTTCTTTTTTTTAAATTATTATAAATATAATTTTGGGGACAATTTGGAACAGAGTAAACAACATGAAATAAATGATAAATAATGCCAGAGAGGCTGGTCTAATGAAAAAAAGTGTAAAGCCTTTATTACAGCATAGCAAAGATCAAAAACAGACAAATTTGTGGAATTGTTTATTCGACATGTGGTTGCGTAAGGCTTATTGCTCACAGAATCAGTAGGCTATTAAACAAACAGTCAAACAGACAACAGAAGCAAGATCTGTTTTATTTCTGTCGATATATATGGAAGATTTACAAAGCCAGGCACATTTAATAGTTTGGCTGTTGATTATAGACCTAATTAAGTTGGAGTTTCCTCTCTCCTCACTTTTCTTAGACAATTAAGGCTGTTGTCTCGTCTCCTGACTCCGCTGCTGCCTCGGCCACATTGTTCTCAACGCCAATATGCTGGTTAACTTTGCTATTATGCACATAGCAACATGGTCTAGAAAAAAATGCAAATTCAACAGCACACTGATGTGTTTCAGAACCTGATGTGTTTCAGGACAGTAACCACTATCCAACGTGGGAGAAAGCGCATTTGCTATAAAATCATTTTCATTTTGATTCTGGTTCTTACATAATATAACCATACACAATTTCAGTAGCACATCTCTTAGACTGATGGACTGTGCCATCCCCACGGCCTCCACAATGGATCAGTCCACTCAGACAGGCGCCAATCAGACAGGTGTCTTGTACACCATGATATTTTTGAGAAAGACTGGAAGACAGGACCCCTACCTGCTGTAATCTAGTAGGAGAAAGACTGGAAGACAGGACCCCTACCTGCTGTAATCCAGTAGAATAAAGACTGGAGAACAGGACCCCTACCTGCTGTAATCTAGTAGGATAAAGACTGGAGAACAGGACCCCTACCTGCTGTAATCTACTGTAGTAGGATAAAGACTGGAGAACAGGACCCCTACCTGCTGTAATCTACTGTAGTAGGAGAAAGACTGGAGGACAGGACCCGTACCTGCTGTAATCTAGTAGGAGAAAGACTGGAGGACAGGACCCCTACCTACTGTAATCTACTGTAGTAGGAGAAAGACTGGAGGACAGGACCCCTACCTGCTGTAATCTACTGTAGTAGGAGAAAGACTGGAGGACAGGACCCCTACCTGCTGTAATCTAGTAGGAGAAAGACTGGAGGACAGGACCCATACAGCTGTAATCTAGTAGGAGAAAGACTGGAGGACAGAACCCCTACCTGCTGTAATCTACTGTAGTAGGAGAAAGACTGGAGGACAGGACCCCTACCTGCTGTAATCTAGTAGGAGAAAGACTGGAGGACAGGACCCATACAGCTGTAATCTAGTAGGAGAAAGACTGGAGGACAGAACCCCTACCTGCTGTAATCTATACAGCAAACACTTTGACAAGATGAAAAGAAAAACGGAGAGAGAGCGAGAGCGAGAGAAGGGGGGCGGAGAAGGAGGGGGCACAGATCAATCACTTGTTCCATGCTCTGACACTTCAGACATTTCCCCGTGACCTCTCTCTAGCTTGGAACGCCTACAGGGCTACAGTGTGAAGAGAAAGGTGTGCTGCTCTGGTGCAGGGAACCACAGTGACCATGTAATCATGTTAGTGCTGTATGGAGTGATTCCAAGCCATGGTGTTCTATAAGAAAAGCACAAGGCCATGAATTTATAACACCATAAGTGCATGACAGGATCACGTGTAGGATCTTCATTTGAGACAGTTTGCTACAGCAGGAAAATAATCCTGCAGCAACAGGAAATGTGAATTATGTGATTATAATTCATGGACATTTTTGTAGGGGTTGATACATTTTTCATAAAGGAAAATCAAGTATGACATTTCAAAGGGGAAATTACAAACTTCAGAAGTATTTTTAAAAACACACTACACATTTGACATTTCCTGGAAAGTTCTCCTGCAACATGGTGATCAAATTAAGATCATACGTCTGTGGCCTTCTATAGTCCTATTTTAATGCTGTGATAATGCAGTATTGAATAAGGTGTGTAGACGATTCTGTAAATTTGTTCTACCTTGAATAACAATGACATGCTATGTTGAAATATACACTGAGTATACCAAACATTAGGAACACCTTCCTAATATTGAGTTGCACCCCCCCCCCCCCCCCCCCACCCACCCACCCCCACCCCCACCAGGCACCTACTACCATACCCCGTTTAAAGACACTTAAATATTTTCTTGCCCATTCACCGCCAGAATTGCACAAATAGACAATCCATGTCTCAATTGTCTCCAAGCTTAAGAATTTAACCTGTCTCCTCCCCTTCATCAACACTGATTGAAGTGGATTTAACAAGTGACATCAACAAGGGATCTTAACTTTCACCTGGATTCACCTGGATTCACCTGGTCAGTCTGTGTTATGGAAAGGGCAGGTGTTAAGGATTGGACCCTTTTTTCAAAATTCCCCTAAAATGACATACCCAAATCTAACTGTCTGTGGCTCATGACACCAAGCACAGTTGACATCGGAAGGTTACATACACCTTAGCCAAATACATTTAAACTCAGATTTTCACAAATCCTGACATTGAATCCTAGTAAAAATTCCCTGTCTTCGGTCAGTTAGGATCACCACTTTATTTTAAGTATTTGAAATGTCAGAATAATAGTAGAGAGAATGATTTATTTCAGCTTTTATTTATTTCATCACATTCCCAGTGGGTCAGAAGTTTACATACACTCAATTAGTATTTGGTAGCATTGCCTTTAAACTGTTTAACTTGGGTCAAGCGAAACGCTTAGCTTGTGGAAGGGTAGACGGGAGTCTTTGACAGCGCTGGAGAGGAGGAAGGCTCTGGCGGGAGCACCTGTAGGCAGAAGACGGAGAGACAGCCTGGTGCGGGGGCTGCCACCGGAGGGCTGGTGCGTGGAGGTGGCACTGGGTAGATCGGGCCGTGCAGGCGCACTGGAGCTCTTGAGCACCGAGCCTGCCCAACCTTACCTGGTTGAATGCTCCCTGTAGCCAGGCCAGTGCGGCGAGGTGGAATAGCCCGCACTGTGCTGTGCTGGCGAACCGGGGACACCATGCGTAAGGCTGGTGCCATGTACGCCGGCCCGAAGAGACGCACTGGAGACTAGAACCGTAGAGCCGGGCTTCATGGCACCTGGCTCGATGCCCACTCTAGCCCGGCCGATACGAGGAGCTGGACTGTGCGCTACACCGCATAACACGGTGCCTGCCCGGTCCCTCTCGCTCTCCGGTAAGCACGGGAAGTTGGAGCAGGTCTCCTACCTGAACTCGCCACACTCCCCTTGTGCCCCTCCCAATAAATGTTTGGGGCTGCCTCTCGGGCTTCCAGCCGCACTGCCGTGCTGCCTCCTCATACCGACGCCTCTCTGCTTTCGCTGCCTCCAGCTCTGCTTTGGGACGGCGATATTCCCCTGGCTGAGTCCAGGGTCCTTTGCCGTCCAGAATCTCCTCCCAAGTCCATCTCTCCAGGTATCGCTGCCTCTCCTGCTGCTGCTGCCTGTTACCACGCTGCTTGGTCCTTGGTTGGTGGGTGTTTCTGTAATGGCATTCCTCCTCCTCTGAGGAGGAGGAGAAGCGAGAAGGATCGGAGGACC
The DNA here is from genome assembly GCF_045791955.1 of Oncorhynchus clarkii lewisi. Classification (NCBI taxonomy): domain Eukaryota; kingdom Metazoa; phylum Chordata; class Actinopteri; order Salmoniformes; family Salmonidae; genus Oncorhynchus; species Oncorhynchus clarkii. The sequence goes on from NW_027261114.1 coordinate 88,161, forward strand.
AATGCGCAGCGTGGTAAGTGTCCATAACGTTTATTTTAAGATATAAACTGAACACTATGAAATACAAAACAATAAACGTGAACATGAACGAAAACCGAAACAGTACCTTGTGACAACAAACACTCACACGGAAACAAACACCCACAACTCAAAAGTGAAACCCAGGCTACCTAAGTATGATTCTCAATCAGAGACAACTAACGACACCTGCCTCTGATTGAGAACCATACTAGGCTGAACTCAAAACCCCAACATAGAAAAACACACATAGACTGCCCACCCCAACTCACGCCCTGACCATACTAAATAAAGACAAAACAAAGGAAATAAAGGTCAGAACGTGACAGCGTTCATCTCTAGAAGACAGAACGCGTCTCCTTCCTGAGCGTTATGACGGCTGCGTGGTCCCATGGTGTTTATACTTGCGTACTATTGTTTGTACAGATGAACGTGGTACCTTCAGGCGATTGGAAATTGCTCCCAAGGATGAACCAGACTTGTGGAGGTCTACAATTATTTTCTAATAATACATAAAAAAAAACTGAAACCATATCATGACCAAGACTTGGCATCTATAAGGTCTTATTTATGCATAATGTAAGCAATGACATGAGATAAATATATATTAGATACACACACAAAACTAGTCAAAATAATGATTTTGATTTTCCCATAATGTCAAGCAAAGAGGCACTGAGTTTGAAGGTAGGCCTTGAAATACATTCACAGGTACACCTCCAATTGACTCAAATGGTGCCAATTAGCCTATCAGAAGCTTCTAAAGCCATGACATCATTTTCTGGAATTTTTCATGCTGTTTAAAGGCACCGTCAACTAAACTTCTGACCCACTGGAATTGTGATAAAATGAATTATAAGTGAAATAATCTGTCTGTAAACAATTGTTGTAAAAATTACTTGCGTCATGCAGAAAGCAGATGTCCTACCCGACTTGCCAAAACTATAGTTTGTTAACAAGAAACTTGTGGAGTGGTTGAAAAACAAGATTTAATGACTCCAGCCTAAGTGTATGTAAACCTCCGACTTCAAATGTATATGCATATTCTTGATACCATTTGAAAGGAAACACTTTGAAGTTTGTGGAACTGTGAAATTAATGAAGGAGAATATAATTAGATCTGGTAAAAGATCATACAAAGAAAAAAACGTTTTTTTTGTTTTTCTGTACCATCATCTTTGAAATGCAAGAGAAAGGCCATAATATATTATTATTAAATTTAGATTTTGACCACTAGATGGCAGCAGTGTATGTGCAAAGTTTGAGACGGATCCAATGAACCATTGCATTCTGTTAAAAATGTTGTATCAAGACTGCCCAAATGTGCCTAATTGGTTTATTAATAACTTTTCAAGTTCATAACTGTGCACTCTCCTCAAACAATAGCAAGGTAGCTACTGTAAATTGGTCAGTGCAGTTCGATTAACAAGAATTTAACCTTTCTGCCAATATCAGATATGTCTATGTCCTGGGAAATGTTCTTGTTACTTACGACCTCATGCTAATCACATTAGCCTACGTTAGCTCAACCGTACCGAGGGGGACCCACCAATCCTGTAAAGGTTATTAACCACTTCACATGTTTCTGACAGAAAATAACAACTGAGAATGCAGTGGCAAGGTACACATGATCCCTGCCCAAGGTCAAACGAGGAAACTGAAAACGGACCGATGGCGGAGAATATTTCCTCACTGAAGCCAGTCCAACTGACAGAGGGAACTCGAGAATGAATGCATTATTCAAGGTTGTGGATGAGATTGCAACAGCACAAAAGATTCCAAGAGATCTGGAGACATCAGTCCTACCTCACAGTACTCAGTGATGATGCAGAAGGAGTCTCTATGCAGAAAGCTGCTGTAGAAAGTGATGATGGCTGGGTGGTGGAGCTGGGACAGGAGCTGAGCCTCCTGGGAAGCCTGGACTGTCTCGTTAGGACGCAGGTCCCCCAGAGGGATCTCCTTCAGCACCTTACTAGGGATCAAAGGTCAGACGGCAAAGGAGAGAGAAAGGTTATAGTAAGGGGTTTTTCCAAAATGGGCAACACATGTACGTAGTAGCAAGTTATTTTTATTTTTTATTTAACCAAACAAGTCAGTTAAGAACAAATTCTCATTTACAATGGCAGCCTAGGAACAGTGGGTTAACTGCCTTGTGCAGGAGCAGAATGACAGATTTTTATCTTGTCAGCTCGGGGATCTAGCAACCTTTCGGTTACTGGCCCAACTCTCTAACCACTAGGCTACCTGCTGCCCATATATCAATATAGAGTATTAGGGAGTGCAAATGTGAAAAGCTGGCAATAGACGTAAGTTGACCACCGTACCCCAATTATCATCCTGGGCAGGGACAGGGAACATCATTCAGACAGATCGTTTAAAATGTATGTTTTCTCCCGTCCCCTGTCTGGTCCTGGGTACATACACACATGTACGCTACCTCTCCTCCTCTCTACCTCTCCTCCTCTCTTCCTCTCCTCCTCTCTATCGCTCCTCCTCTCTACCTCTCCTCCTCTCATCCTCTCCTCCTCTCCACCTCTCCTCCTCTCTACCTCTCCTCCTCTCTATCGCTCCTCCTCTCTACCTCTCCTCCTCTCATCCTCTCCTCCTCTCCACCTCTCCTCCTCTCTACCTCTCCTCTCTACCTCTCCTCCTCTCTATCGCTCCTCCTCTCTACCTCTCCTCCTCTCATCCTCTCCTCCTCTCCACCTCTCCTCCTCTCTACCTCTCCTCCTCTCTACCTCTCCTCCTCTCTATCGCTCCTCCTCTCTACCTCTCCTCCTCTCTATCGCTCCTCCTCTCTACCTCTCCTCCTCTCTTCCTCTCCTCCTCTCTACCTCTCCTCCTCTCTTCCTCTCCTCCTCTCTATCGCTCCTCCTCTCTACCTCTCCTCCTCTCTTCCTCTCCTCCTCTCTACCTCTCCTCCTCTCTACCTCTCCTCCTCTCTTCCTCTCCTCCTCTCTACCTCTCCTCCTCTCTTCCTCTCCTCCTCTCTACCTCTCCTCTCTACCTCTCCTCCTCTCTACCTCTCCTCCTCTCTACCTCTCCTCCTCTCTACCGCTCCTCCTTTCCTCCTCTCTATCGCTCCTCCTCTCTACCTCTCCTCCTCTCTACCTCTCCTCTCTATCGCTCCTCCTCTCTACCTCTCCTCCTCTCTACCTCTCCTCCTCTCTATCGCTCCTCCTCTCTATCGCTCCTCCTCTCTTCCTCTCCTCCTCTATACCTCTCCTCCTCTCCACCTCTCCTCCTCTCTACCTCTCCTCCTCTCTACCTCTCCTCCTCTCTACCTCTCCTCCTCTCTTCCTCTCCTCCTCTCTACCTCTCCTCCTCTCTATCACTCCTCCTCTCTACCTCTCCTCCTTTCTACCTCACCTCCTCTCTACCTCTCCTCCTCTCCACCTCTCCTCCTCTCTACCTCTCCTCCTCTCTACCTCTCCTCCTCTCTTCCTCTCCTCCTCTCATCCTCTCCTCCTCTCTATCGCTCCTCCTCCTCTCTATCCTCTCCTCCTCTCTCGCTCCTCCTCTCCACCTCTCCTCCTCTCCACCTCTCCTCCTCTCTCCTCTCCTCCTCCTCTCCCCGTCTACCTCTCCTCCTCTCTTCCTCTCCTCCTCTCTACCTCTCCTCCTCTCTATCGCTCCTCCTCTCTACCTCTCCTCCTCTCTACCTCTCCTCTCTATCACTCCTCCTCTCTACCTCTCCTCCTCTCATCCTCTCCTCACCTCTTCCTCTCCTCCTCTCTACCTTTCCTCCTCTCCTCCTCTCTACCTCTCCTCCTCTCTATCGCTCCTCCTCTCTACCTCTCCTCCTCTCTACCTCTCCTCCTCTCTATCGCTCCTCCTCTCTACCTCTCCTCCTCTCTACCTCTCCTCCTCTCCTCCTCTCTACCTCTCCTCTCTACCTCTCCTCCTCTCTACCTCTCCTCTTCTCTTCCTCTCCTCCTCTCTACCTCTCCTCTCTACCTCTCCTACTCTCTTCCTCTCCTCCTCTCTAACTCTCCTCTCTACCTCTCCACCTCTCCTCCTCTCTACCTCTCCTCCTCTCTATCGCTCCTCCTCTCTACCTCTCCTCCTCTCTTCGTCTCCTCATCTCTACATCTCCTCCTCTCTACCTCTCCTCCTCTCTACCTCTCCTCTTCTCTTCCTCTCCTCCTCTCTACCTCTCCTCTCTACCTCTCCTCCTCTCTTCCTCTCCTCCTCTCTAACTCTCCTCTCTACCTCTCTTCCTCTCTTCCTCTCCTCCTCTCTACCTCTCCTCCTCTCTATCGCTCCTCCTCTCTACCTCTCCTCCTCTCTTCATCTCTTCATCTCCTCCTCTCTACCTCTCCTCCTCTCTACCTCTCCTCCTTCCATACCTTTAAGGAGCTCATCAGGCCCCACTCAGAGAAAGGACTGATCTGTCGCAGCACAAAGAACCTCTGGCTAAATTGGTCCTCAGGTCATTGATGTGAAGTCTACGTTCTCATTCAGTCTCTCTCTATTCAGCTTCCTACTTCACTTTCTCTCACCTTCTGCAAAGGTTGGGCAGCGGAAACGCATTGTCCTAAATGACATCCTGCTATGCTGCTCTGAGACTGAGAGATCCTTAGGCTTCTGATATGATTAACCAAAACACATGGCCCTAACTATGACACATGTTGGGTTGGGTTGGCATCCAGGGTTAGTGTGGTTGGTGAAATGTGTTCCATCTGGTGTTGCATCTTCTCAGCTCTCTTCACAGGTTCCCGGTGGCAGCAGTCAAGACATTTAAGACCTGACTTCCACTTTCTTCCTTCCTGCCGGAAAACATATTTTACACCCTCTTCTGTTGGCTCTCTGCAATGAGTCATGGTCAAGCTGGGCTGTGTCTGATAGTCGGTCAGATTATTTGTCTTCCTGGAATGAAATGATCGTCTGCAGATTGAGAGTGTTCCTTGACTTCTTGTTAATGTCTGCATAGGTGTGGGCTTACTGTTGTTCTGAGCTAGCCAGTGATCCCAGGTTGAAGTAACTTCCGGGTCACTACCACATCAGTGGGCAGGGCTGAGAGGTCATCCAGGAGACAGTGGAGGGATGGGATCATTCATGACAAAGCTGTGGTTTGATGTACTACATGGCCAACACTGTCTACGACTGCTGTTTGTGGAGATTTCCAACACTGTCTAAGACCGCTGTTTGTGGAGATTTCCAACACTGTCTAAGACTGCTGTTTGTGGAGATTTCCAACACGGTCTAAGACTGCTGTTTGTGGAGATTTCCAACACTGTCTAAGACTGCTGTTTGTGGAGATTTCCAACACTGTCTAAGACTGCTGTTTGTGGAGATTTCCAACACTGTCTAAGACTGCTGTTTGTGGAGATTTCCAACACTGTCTAAGACTACTGTTTGTGGAGATTTCCAACACTGTCTAAGACTGCTGTTTGTGGAGATTTCCAACACTGTCTAAGACTGCTGTTTGTGGAGATTTCCAACACTGTCTAAGACTGCTGTTTGTGGAGATTTCCAACACTGTCTAAGACTGCTGTTTGTGGAGATTTCCAACACTGTCTAAGACGCTGTTGGTGGAGATTTCCAACACTGTCTAAGACTGCTGTTTGTGGAGATTTCCAACACTGTCTAAGACTGCTGTTTGTGGAGATTTCCAACACTGTCTAAGACTGCTGTTTGTGGAGATTTCCAACACTGTCTAAGACTGCTGTTTGTGGAGATTTCCAACACTGTCTAAGACTGCTGTTTGTGGAGATTTCCAACACTGTCTAAGACTGCTGTTTGTGGAGATTTCCAACACTGTCTAAGACTGCTGTTTGTGGAGATTTCCAACACTGTCTACGACTGCTGTTTGTGGAGATTTCCAACACTAAGACTGCTGTTTGTGGAGATTTCCAACACTAAGACTGCTGTTTGTGGAGATTTCCAACACTAAGACTGCTGTTTGTGAAGATTTCCAACACTGTCTACGACTGCTGTTTGTGGAGATTTCCAACACTGTCTAAAACTGCTGTTTGTGGAGATTTTCAACACCGTCTAAGACTGCTGTTTGTGAAGATTTCCAACACTGTCTAAGACTGCTGTTTGTGGAGATTTCCAACACTGTCTAAGACTGCTGTTTGTGAAGATTTCCAACACTGTCTAAAACTGCTGTTTGTGGAGATTTAAGACTGCTGTTTGTGGAGACACACTGTCTAAGACTGCTGTTTGTGGAGATTTCCAACACTGTCTAAGACTGCTGTTTGTGGAGATTTCCAACACTGTCTAAGACTGCTGTTTGTGGAGATTTCCAACACTGTCTAAGACTGCTGTTTGTGGAGATTTCCAACACTGTTGAAGTCAGCTGGTTGAGGAGATTTCCAACACTGTTGAAGTCAGCAGGTTGAGGAGATTTCCAACACTGTCGAAGTCAGCTGGTTGCGGAGATTTCCAACACTGTCGAAGTCAGCTGGTTGAGGAGATTTCCAACACTGTTGAAGTCAGCTGGTTGAGGAGATTTCCAACACTGTCGAAGTCAGCTGGTTGCGGAGATTTCCAACACTGTCTGAGACTGCTGTTTGTGGAGATTTCCAACACTGTCTAAGACTGCTGTTTGTGAAGATTTCCAACACTGTCTAAGACTGCTGTTTGTGGAGATTTCCAACACTGTCTAAGACTGCTGTTTGTGGAGATTTCCAACACTGTCTAAGACTGCTGTTTGTGGAGATTTCCAACACTGTCTAAGACTGCTGTTTGTGGAGATTTCCAACACTGTTGAAGTCAGCTGGTTGAGGAGATTTCCAACACTGTTGAAGTCAGCAGGTTGAGGAGATTTCCAACACTGTCGAAGTCAGCTGGTTGCGGAGATTTCCAACACTGTCGAAGTCAGCTGGTTGAGGAGATTTCCAACACTGTTGAAGTCAGCTGGTTGAGGAGATTTCCAACACTGTCGAAGTCAGCTGGTTGCGGAGATTTCCAACACTGTCTGAGACTGCTGTTTGTGGAGATTTCCAACACTGTCTAAGACTGCTGTTTGTGAAGATTTCCAACACTGTCTAAGACTGCTGTTTGTGGAGATTTCCAACACTGTTTAAGACTGCTGTTTGTGGAGATTTCCAACACTGTCTAAGACTGCTGTTTGTGGAGATTTCCAACACTGTCTAAGACTGCTGTTTGTGGAGATTTCCAACACTGTTGAAGTCAGCTGGTTGAGGAGATTTCCAACACTGTTGAAGTCAGCTGGTTGAGGAGATTTCCAACACTGTCGAAGTCAGCTGGTTGCGGAGATTTCCAACACTGTCGAAGTCAGCTGGTTGAGGAGATTTCCAACACTGTTGAAGTCAGCTGGTTGAGGAGATTTCCAACACTGTCGAAGTCAGCTGGTTGCGGAGATTTCCAACACTGTCTAAGACTGCTGTTTGTGGAGATTTCCAACACTGTCTAAGACTGCTGTTTGTGAAGATTTCCAACACTGTCTAAGACTGCTGTTTGTGGAGATTTCCAACACTGTCTAAGACTGCTGTTTGTGGAGATTTCCAACACTGTCTAAGACTGCTGTTTGTGGAGATTTCCAACACTGTCGAAGTCAGCTGGTTGAGGAGATTTCCAACACTGTTGAAGTCAGCTGGTTGAGAAGATTTCCAACACTGTCGAAGTCAGCTGGTTGCGGAGATTTCCAACACTGTCGAAGTCAGCTGGTTGCAGAGATTTCCAACACTGTTGAAGTCAGCTGGTTGCGGAGATTTCCAACACTGTTGAAGTCAGCTGGTTGAGGAGATTTCCAACACTGTCGAAGTCAGCTGGTTGCGGAGATTTCCAACACTGTCTAAGACTGCTGTTTGTGGAGATTTCCAACACTGTCTAAGACTGCTGTTTGTGGAGATTTCCAACACTGTCTAAGACTGCTGTTTGTGGAGATTTCCAACAATGTCTAAGACTGCTGTTTGTGGAGATTTCCAACACTGTCTAAGACTGCTGTTTGTGGAGATTTCCAACACTGTCTAAGACTGCTGTTTGTGGAGATTTCCAACACTGTCTAAGACTGCTGTTTGTGGAGATTTCCAACACTGTCTAAGACTGCTGTTTGTGGAGATTTCCAACACTGTCTAAGACGCTGTTGGTGGAGATTTCCAACACTGTCTAAGACTGCTGTTTGTGGAGATTTCCAACACTGTCTAAGACTGCTGTTTGTGGAGATTTCCAACACTGTCTAAGACTGCTGTTTGTGGAGATTTCCAACACTGTCTAAGACTGCTGTTTGTGGAGATTTCCAACACTGTCTAAGACTGCTGTTTGTGGAGATTTCCAACACTGTCTAAGACTGCTGTTTGTGGAGATTTCCAACACTGTCTAAGACTGCTGTTTGTGGAGATTTCCAACACTGTCTACGACTGCTGTTTGTGGAGATTTCCAACACTGTCTAAAACTGCTCTTTGTGGAGATTTCCAACACTAAGACTGCTGTTTGTGAAGATTTCCAACACTAAGACTGCTGTTTGTGGAGATTTCCAACACTAAGACTGCTGTTTGTGGAGATTTCCAACACTAAGACTGCTGTTTGTGAAGATTTCCAACACTGTCTAAGACTGCTGTTTGTGGAGATTTCCAACACTGTTTAAGACTGCTGTTTGTGGAGATTTCCAACACTGTCTAAGACTGCTGTTTGTGGAGATTTCCAACACTGTCTAAGACTGCTGTTTGTGGAGATTTCCAACACTGTTGAAGTCAGCTGGTTGAGGAGATTTCCAACACTGTTGAAGTCAGCTGGTTGAGGAGATTTCCAACACTGTCGAAGTCAGCTGGTTGCGGAGATTTCCAACACTGTCGAAGTCAGCTGGTTGAGGAGATTTCCAACACTGTTGAAGTCAGCTGGTTGAGGAGATTTCCAACACTGTCGAAGTCAGCTGGTTGCGGAGATTTCCAACACTGTCTAAGACTGCTGTTTGTGGAGATTTCCAACACTGTCTAAGACTGCTGTTTGTGAAGATTTCCAACACTGTCTAAGACTGCTGTTTGTGGAGATTTCCAACACTGTCTAAGACTGCTGTTTGTGGAGATTTCCAACACTGTCTAAGACTGCTGTTTGTGGAGATTTCCAACACTGTCGAAGTCAGCTGGTTGAGGAGATTTCCAACACTGTTGAAGTCAGCTGGTTGAGAAGATTTCCAACACTGTCGAAGTCAGCTGGTTGCGGAGATTTCCAACACTGTCGAAGATTTCAGCTGGTTGCGGAGATTTCCAACACTGTTGAAGTCTGGTTGAGGAGATTTCCAACACTGTGGAGATTTTGCGGAGATTTCCAACACTGTTGAAGTCAGCTGGTTGAGGAGATTTCCAACACTGTCGAAGTCAGCTGGTTGCGGAGATTTCCAACACTGTCTAAGACTGCTGTTTGTGGAGATTTCCAACACTGTCTAAGACTGCTGTTTGTGGAGATTTCCAACACTGTCTAAGACTGCTGTTTGTGGAGATTTCCAACAATGTCTAAGACTGCTGTTTGTGGAGATTTCCAACACTGTCTAAGACTGCTGTTTGTGGAGATTTCCAACACTGTCTAAGACTGCTGTTTGTGGAGATTTCCAACACTGTCTAAGACTGCTGTTTGTGGAGATTTCCAACACTGTCTAAGACTGCTGTTTGTGGAGATTTCCAACACTGTCTAAGACGCTGTTGGTGGAGATTTCCAACACTGTCTAAGACTGCTGTTTGTGGAGATTTCCAACACTGTCTAAGACTGCTGTTTGTGGAGATTTCCAACACTGTCTAAGACTGCTGTTTGTGGAGATTTCCAACACTGTCTAAGACTGCTGTTTGTGGAGATTTCCAACACTGTCTAAGACTGCTGTTTGTGGAGATTTCCAACACTGTCTAAGACTGCTGTTTGTGGAGATTTCCAACACTGTCTAAGACTGCTGTTTGTGGAGATTTCCAACACTGTCTACGACTGCTGTTTGTGGAGATTTCCAACACTGTCTAAAACTGCTCTTTGTGGAGATTTCCAACACTAAGACTGCTGTTTGTGGATTTCCAACACTGTCTAAGACTGCTGTTTGTGGAGATTTCCAACACTGTTTGTGAAGATTTCCAACACTGACTGCTGTTTGTGGAGATTTCCAACACTGTCTAAGACTGCTGTTTGTGGAGATTTCCAACACTGTTTGTGGAGATTTCCAACACTGTCTAAGACTGCTGTTTGTGGAGATTTCCAACACTGTCTAAGACTGCTGTTTGTGGAGATTTCCAACACTGTCTAAGACTGCTGTTTGTGGAGATTTCCAACACTGTCTAAGACTGCTGTTGGTGGAGATTTCCAACACTGTCTAAGACTGCTGTTTGTGGAGATTTCCAACACTGTCTAAGACTGCTGTTTGTGGAGATTTCCAACACTGTCTAAGACTGCTGTTTGTGGAGATTTCCAACACTGTCTAAGACTGCTGTTTGTGGAGATTTCCAACACTGTCTAAGACTGCTGTTTGTGGAGATTTCCAACACTGTCTAAGACTGCTGTTTGTGGAGATTTCCAACACTGTCTAAGACTGCTGTTTGTGGAGATTTCCAACACTGTCTACGACTGCTGTTTGTGGAGATTTCCAACACTGTCTAAAACTGCTCTTTGTGGAGATTTCCAACACTAAGACTGCTGTTTGTGAAGATTTCCAACACTAAGACTGCTGTTTGTGGAGATTTCCAACACTAAGACTGCTGTTTGTGGAGATTTCCAACACTAAGACTGCTGTTTGTGAAGATTTCCAACACTGTCTACGACTGCTGTTTGTGGAGATTTCCAACACTGTCTAAAACTGCTGTTTGTGGAGATTTCCAACACCGTCTAAGACTGCTGTTTGTGAAGATTTCCAACACTGTCTAAGACTGCTGTTTGTGGAGATTTCCAACACTGTCTAAGACTGCTGTTTGTGAAGATTTCCAACACTGTCTAAAACTGCTGTTTGTGGAGATTTCCAACACCGTCTAAGACTGCTGTTTGTGGAGATTTCCAACACTGTCTAAGACTGCTGTTTGTGGAGATTTCCAACACTGTCTAAGACTGCTGTTTGTGGAGATTTCCAACACTGTCTAAGACTGCTGTTTGTGGAGATTTCCAACACTGTTGAAGTCAGCTGGTTGAGGAGATTTCCAACACTGTTGAAGTCAGCTGGTTGAGGAGATTTCCAACACTGTTGAAGTCAGCTGGTTGCGGAGATTTCCAACACTGTCGAAGTCAGCTGGTTGAGGAGATTTCCAACACTGTTGAAGTCAGCTGGTTGAGGAGATTTCCAACACTGTCGAAGTCAGCTGGTTGCGGAGATTTCCAACACTGTCTAAGACTGCTGTTTGTGGAGATTTCCAACACTGTCTAAGACTGCTGTTTGTGAAGATTTCCAACACTGTCTAAGACTGCTGTTTGTGGAGATTTCCAAAACTGTCTAAGACTGCTGTTTGTGGAGATTTCCAACACTGTCTAAGACTGCTGTTTGTGGAGATTTCCAACACTGTCGAAGTCAGCTGGTTGAGGAGATTTCCAACACTGTTGAAGTCAGCTGGTTGAGAAGATTTCCAACACTGTCGAAGTCAGCTGGTTGCGGAGATTTCCAACACTGTCGAAGTCAGCTGGTTGCGGAGATTTCCAACACTGTCGAAGTCAGCTGGTTCAGCTGGTTGAGAAGATTTCCAACACTGTCGAAGTCAGCTGGTTGCGGAGATTTCCAACACTGCAGCTGGTTGCGGAGATTTCCAACACTGTCGAAGTCAGCTGGTTGCGGAGATTTCCAACACTGTCTAAGACTGCTGTTTGTGGAGATTTCCAACACTGTTGAAGTCAGCTGGTTGAGGAGATTTCCAACACTGTTGAAGTCAGCTGGTTGAGGAGATTTCCAACACTGTCGAAGTCAGCTGGTTGCGGAGATTTCCAACACTGTCGAAGTCAGCTGGTTGCGGAGATTTCCAACACTGTTGAAGTCAGCTGGTTGAGGAGATTTCCAACACTGTTGAAGTCAGCTGGTTGAGGAGATTTCCAACACTGTCGAAGTCAGCTGGTTGCGGAGATTTCCAACACTGTCTAAGACTGCTGTTTGTGGAGATTTCCAACACTGTCTAAGACTGCTGTTTGTGGAGATTTCCAACACTGTCTAAGACTGCTGTTTGTGGAGATTTCCAACAATGTCTAAGACTGCTGTTTGTGGAGATTTCCAACACTGTCTAAGACTGCTGTTTGTGGAGATTTCCAACACTGTCTAAGACTGCTGTTTGTGGAGATTTCCAACACTGTCTAAGACTGCTGTTTGTGGAGATTTCCAACACTGTCTAAGACTGCTGTTTGTGGAGATTTCCAACACTGTCTAAGACGCTGTTGGTGGAGATTTCCAACAATGTCTAAGACTGCTGTTTGTGGAGATTTCCAACACTGTCTAAGACTGCTGTTTGTGGAGATTTCCAACACTGTCTAAGACTGCTGTTTGTGGAGATTTCCAACACTGTCTAAGACGCTGTTGGTGGAGATTTCCAACACTGTCTAAGACTGCTGTTTGTGGAGATTTCCAACACTGTCTAAGACTGCTGTTTGTGGAGATTTCCAACACTGTCTAAGACTGCTGTTTGTGGAGATTTCCAACACTGTCTAAGACTGCTGTTTGTGGAGATTTCCAACACTGTCTAAGACTGCTGTTTGTGGAGATTTCCAACACTGTCTAAGACTGCTGTTTGTGGAGATTTCCAACACTGTCTAAGACTGCTGTTTGTGGAGATTTCCAACACTGTCTACGACTGCTGTTTGTGGAGATTTCCAACACTGTCTAAAACTGCTCTTTGTGGAGATTTCCAACACTAAGACTGCTGTTTGTGAAGATTTCCAACACTAAGACTGCTGTTTGTGGAGATTTCCAACACTAAGACTGCTGTTTGTGGAGATTTCCAACACTAAGACTGCTGTTTGTGAAGATTTCCAACACTGTCTACGACTGCTGTTTGTGGAGATTTCCAACACTGTCTAAAACTGCTGTTTGTGGAGATTTCCAACACCGTCTAAGACTGCTGTTTGTGAAGATTTCCAACACTGTCTAAGACTGCTGTTTGTGGAGATTTCCAACACTGTCTAAGACTGCTGTTTGTGAAGATTTCCAACACTGTCTAAAACTGCTGTTTGTGGAGATTTCCAACACCGTCTAAGACTGCTGTTTGTGGAGATTTCCAAAACTGTCTAAGACTGCTGTTTGTGGAGATTTCCAACACTGTCTAAGACTGCTGTTTGTGGAGATTTCCAACACTGTTTGTGGAGATTTCCAACACTGTCTAAGACTGCTGTTTGTGGAGATTTCCAACACTGTTGAAGTCAGCTGGTTGAGGAGATTTCCAACACTGTTGAAGTCAGCTGGTTGAGGAGATTTCCAACACTGTCGAAGTCAGCTGGTTGCGGAGATTTCCAACACTGTCTAAGTCAGCTGGTTGAGGAGATTTCCAACACTGTTGAAGTCAGCTGGTTGAGGAGATTTCCAACACTGTCGAAGTCAGCTGGTTGCGGAGATTTCCAACACTGTCTAAGACTGCTGTTTGTGGAGATTTCCAACACTGTCTAAGACTGCTGTTTGTGAAGATTTCCAACAATGTCTAAGACTGCTGTTTGTGGAGATTTCCAACACTGTCTAAGACTACTGTTTGTGGAGATTTCCAACACTGTCTAAGACTGCTGTTTGTGGAGATTTCCAACACTGTCGAAGTCAGCTGGTTGAGGAGATTTCCAACACTGTTGAAGTCAGCTGGTTGAGAAGATTTCCAACACTGTCGAAGTCAGCTGGTTGCGGAGATTTCCAACACTGTCGAAGTCAGCTGGTTGCGGAGATTTCCAACACTGTCTAAGACTGCTGTTTGTGGAGATTTCCAACACTGTTGAAGTCAGCTGGTTGAGGAGATTTCCAACACTGTTGAAGTCAGCTGGTTGAGGAGATTTCCAACACTGTCGAAGTCAGCTGGTTGCGGAGATTTCCAACACTGTCGAAGTCAGCTGGTTGCGGAGATTTCCAACACTGTTGAAGTCAGCTGGTTGAGGAGATTTCCAACACTGTTGAAGTCAGCTGGTTGAGGAGATTTCCAACACTGTCGAAGTCAGCTGGTTGCGGAGATTTCCAACACTGTCTAAGACTGCTGTTTGTGGAGATTTCCAACACTGTCTAAGACTGCTGTTTGTGGAGATTTCCAACACTGTCTAAGACTGCTGTTTGTGGAGATTTCCAACAATGTCTAAGACTGCTGTTTGTGGAGATTTCCAACACTGTCTAAGACTGCTGTTTGTGGAGATTTCCAACACTGTCTAGATTTCCAACACTGTCTAAGACTGCTGTTTGTGGAGATTTCCAACACTGTCTAAGACGCTGTTGGTGGAGATTTCCAACACTGTCTAAGACTGCTGTTTGTGGAGATTTCCAACACTGTCTAAGACTGCTGTTTGTGGAGATTTCCAACACTGTCTAAGACTGCTGTTTGTGGAGATTTCCAACACTGTCTAAGACGCTGTTGGTGGAGATTTCCAACACTGTCTAAGACTGCTGTTTGTGGAGATTTCCAACACTGTCTAAGACTGCTGTTTGTGGAGATTTCCAACACTGTCTAAGACTGCTGTTTGTGGAGATTTCCAACACTGTCTAAGACTGCTGTTTGTGGAGATTTCCAACACTGTCTAAGACTGCTGTTTGTGGAGATTTCCAACACTGTCTAAGACTGCTGTTTGTGGAGATCTCCAACACTGTCTAAGACTGCTGTTTGTGGAGATTTCCAACACTGTCTACGACTGCTGTTTGTGGAGATTTCCAACACTGTCTAAAACTGCTCTTTGTGGAGATTTCCAACACTAAGACTGCTGTTTGTGAAGATTTCCAACACTAAGACTGCTGTTTGTGGAGATTTCCAACACTAAGACTGCTGTTTGTGGAGATTTCCAACACTAAGACTGCTGTTTGTGAAGATTTCCAACACTGTCTACGACTGCTGTTTGTGGAGATTTCCAACACTGTCTAAAACTGCTGTTTGTGGAGATTTCCAACACCGTCTAAGACTGCTGTTTGTGAAGATTTCCAACACTGTCTAAGACTGCTGTTTGTGGAGATTTCCAACACTGTCTAAGACTGCTGTTTGTGAAGATTTCCAACACTGTCTAAAACTGCTGTTTGTGGAGATTTCCAACACCGTCTAAGACTGCTGTTTGTGGAGATTTCCAACACTGTCTAAGACTGCTGTTTGTGGAGATTTCCAACACTGTCTAAGACTGCTGTTTGTGGAGATTTCCAACACTGTCTAAGACTGCTGTTTGTGGAGATTTCCAACACTGTTGAAGTCAGCTGGTTGAGGAGATTTCCAACACTGTTGAAGTCAGCTGGTTGAGGAGATTTCCAACACTGTCGAAGTCAGCTGGTTGCGGAGATTTCCAACACTGTCGAAGTCAGCTGGTTGAGGAGATTTCCAACACTGTTGAAGTCAGCTGGTTGAGGAGATTTCCAACACTGTCGAAGTCAGCTGGTTGCGGAGATTTCCAACACTGTCTAAGACTGCTGTTTGTGGAGATTTCCAACACTGTCTAAGACTGCTGTTTGTGAAGATTTCCAACACTGTCTAAGACTGCTGTTTGTGGAGATTTCCAACACTGTCTAAGACTGCTGTTTGTGGAGATTTCCAACACTGTCTAAGACTGCTGTTTGTGGAGATTTCCAACACTGTCGAAGTCAGCTGGTTGAGGAGATTTCCAACACTGTTGAAGTCAGCTGGTTGAGAAGATTTCCAACACTGTCGAAGTCAGCTGGTTGCGGAGATTTCCAACACTGTCGAAGTCAGCTGGTTGCGGAGATTTCCAACACTGTCGAAGTCAGCTGGTTGCGGAGATTTCCAACACTGTCTAAGACTGCTGTTTGTGGAGATTTCCAACACTGTTGAAGTCAGCTGGTTGGGGAGATTTCCAACACTGTTGAAGTCAGCTGGTTGAGGAGATTTCCAACACTGTCGAAGTCAGCTGGTTGCGGAGATTTCCAACACTGTCGAAGTCAGCTGGTTGCGGAGATTTCCAACACTGTTGAAGTCAGCTGGTTGAGGAGATTTCCAACACTGTTGAAGTCAGCTGGTTGAGGAGATTTCCAACACTGTCGAAGTCAGCTGGTTGCGGAGATTTCCAACACTGTCTAAGACTGCTGTTTGTGGAGATTTCCAACACTGTCTAAGACTGCTGTTTGTGGAGATTTCCAACACTGTCTAAGACTGCTGTTTGTGGAGATTTCCAACAATGTCTAAGACTGCTGTTTGTGGAGATTTCCAACACTGTCTAAGACTGCTGTTTGTGGAGATTTCCAACACTGTCTAAGACTACTGTTTGTGGAGATTTCCAACACTGTCTACTGCTGTTTGTGGAGACTGCTGTTTGTGGAGATTTCCAACACTGTTTGGTGGAGATTTCCAACACTGTCTAAGACTGCTGTTTGTGGAGATTTCCAACACTGTCTAAGACTGCTGTTTGTGGAGATTTCCAACACTGTCTAAGACTGCTGTTTGTGGAGATTTCCAACACTGTCTAAGACTGCTGTTTGTGGAGATTTCCAACACTGTCTAAGACTGCTGTTTGTGGAGATTTCCAACACTGTTTGTCTAAGACTGCTGATTTCCAACACTGTTGACTGCTGTTTGTGGAGATTTCCAACACTGTCTACGACTGCTGTTTGTGGAGATTTCCAACACTGTCTAAGACGCTGTTGGTGTAGATTTCCAACACTGTCTAAGACTGCTGTTTGTGGAGATTTCCAACACTGTCTACGACCGCTGTTTGTGGAGATTTCCAACACTGTCTAAGACTGCTGTTTGTGGAGATTTCCAACACTGGACTAAGACTGCTGTTTGTGGAGATTTCCAACACTGTCTACGACTGCTGTTTGTGGAGATTTCCAACACTGTCTACGACTGCTGTTGGTGGAGATTTCCAACACTGTCTACGACTGCTGTTGGTGGATATTTCCAACACTGTCTAAGACTGCTGTTGATGGAGATTTCCAACACTGTCTAAGACTGCTGTTGGTGGAGATTTCCAACACTGTCTAAGACTGCTGTTTGTGGAGATTTCCAACACTGTCTAAGACTGCTGTTTGTGGAGATTTCCAACACTGTCTACGACTGCTGTTGGTGGAGATTTCCAACACTGTCTAAGACTGCTGTTGGTGGAGATTTCCAACACTGTCTAAGACTGCTGTTGGTGGAGATTTCCAACACTGTCTAAGACTGCTGTTTGTGGAGATTTCCAACACTGTTGAAATCAGCTGGTTGAGGTGATTTCCAACACTGTTGAAGTCAGCTGGTTGAGGAGATTTCCAACACTGTTGAAGTCAGCTGGTTGTGGAGATTTCCAACACTAAGACTGCTGTTGGTGGAGATTTCCAACACTGTTGAAGTCAGCTGGTTGTGGAGATGTTGGTGGAACATTGTGATAAATGGGTCGTTCAAAATCCCCCTCCATATACTGTGCTTCATTAGGTATCATCACCTTTCCCATGTTCTCATGCATACAGTATGTACAGTATGATACGATAAATGGTTTGCAGTTTAGTGGCCTTGTCCTTGGTGGCAGAGATTGACGTAGAGCAGGGTTTCTTAAATGATGGACCTGGGCCTAAAGTGGGCCCTGGGCAAGTGGGTCACGAGTTATCAGTCTATAATCACACACTATTTCATCTTAATTTGGGTCGTTGGAGGACGATTTGGGTCACGGGAGAACGGTCCATTTCTTATTTGGATCTTGGGCTGAAAAAGTTTAAGAACCCCTGACGTAGAGGACCAGAGAATGGCACAGAAGGACTCATATCTGTTGGTGTGACATGGAGCCTCTAGAATAGATGACTTCTAGCCAGAGGCAGGCTGGCAGGGGCACATTGGTTATATAACAAACAAACAGCCGACTTTACCATGCCTTTGCACTTCTACACATTTAGCATATTATGTCACAGAAGGTAATTGAGCAGAAATATAAATACGATTGGTGAATTAAAAATAACTGAGAGTATGGATTTAGTACATAAAAATGTGTCTATGTGACTCAGTGCTTCGTTTTTTGCTTTTTGTTTTATGCAATTGTTCTGTCTCCCTCATAATATCACATTGTTCTGTCTCCCTCATAATATCACATTGTTCTGTCTCCCTCATAATATCACATTGTTCTGTCTCCCTCATAATATCACATTGTTCTGTCTCCCTCATAATATCACATTGTTCTGTCTCCCTCATAATATCACATTGTTCTGTCTCCCTCATAATATCACATTGTTCTGTCTCCCTCATAATATCACATTGTTCTGTCTCCCTCATAATACCACATTGTTCTGTCTCCCTCATAATACCACATTGTTCTGTCTCCCTCATAATATCACATTGTTCTGTCTCCCTCATAATACCACATTGTTCTGTCTCCCTCATAATATCACATTGTTCTGTCTCCCTCATAATATCACATTGTTCTGTCTCCCTCATAATACCACATTGTTCTGTCTCCCTCATAATATCACATTGTTCTGTCTCCCTCATAATATCACATTGTTCTGTCTCCCTCATAATATCACATTGTTCTGTCTCCCTCATAATATCACATTGTTCTGTCTCCCTCATAATATCACATTGTTCTGTCTCCCTCATAATATCACATTGTTCTGTCTCCCTCATAATACCACATTGTTCTGTCTCCCTCATAATATCACATTGTTCTGTCTCCCTCATAATATCACATTGTTCTGTCTCCCTCATAATACCACATTGTTCTGTCTCCATCATAATATCACATTGTTCTGTCTCCATCATAATATCACATTGTTCTGTCTCCCTCATAATACCACATTGTTCTGTCTCCCTCATAATATCACATTGTTCTGTCTCCCTCATAATACCACATTGTTCTGTCTCCCTCATAATATCACATTGTTCTGTCTCCCTCATAATATCACATTGTTCTGTCTCCCTCATAATATCACATTGTTCTGTCTCCCTCATAATATCACATTGTTCTGTCTCCCTCATAATATCACATTGTTCTGTCTCCCTCATAATACCACATTGTTCTGTCTCCCTCATAATACCACATTGTTCTGTCTCCCTCATAATATCACATTGTTCTGTCTCCCTCATAATATCACATTGTTCTGTCTCCCTCATAATATCACATTGTTCTGTCTCCCTCATAATATCACATTGTTCTGTCTCCCTCATAATATCACATTGTTCTGTCTCCCTCATAATCACATTGTTCTGTCTCCCTCATAATATCACATTGTTCTGTCTCCCTCATAATATCACATTGTTCTGTCTCCCTCATAATATCACATTGTTCTGTCTCCCTCATAATATCACATTGTTCTGTCTCCCTCATAATATCACTGTCTCCCTCATAATATCACATTGTTCTGTCTATCTCATAATATCACATTGTTCTGTCTCCCTCATAAATATCACATTGTTCTGTCTCCCTCATAATATCACATTGTTCTGTCTCCCTCATAATATCACATTGTTCTGTCTCCCTCATAATATCACATTGTTCTGTCTCCCTCATCACATTGTTCTGTCTCCCTCAATACCACATTGTTCTGTCTCCCTCATAATACCACATTGTTCTGTCTCCCTCATAATACCACATTGTCTCCCTCATAATATCACATTGTTCTGTCTCCCTCATAATACCACATTGTTCTGTCTCCCTCATTCATTGTTCTGTCTCCCTCATAATACCACATTGTCTCCCTCATAATACCACATTGTTCTGTCTCCCTCATAATATCACATTGTTCTGTCTCCCTCATAATATCACATTGTTCTGTCTCCCTCATAATATCACATTGTTCTGTCTCCCTCATAATACCACATTGTTCTGTCTCCCTCATAATATCACATTGTTCTGTCTCCCTCATAATATCACATTGTTCTGTCTCCCTCATAATATCACATTGTTCTGTCTCCCTCATAATACCACATTGTTCTGTCTCCCTCATAATATCACATTGTTCTGTCTCCCTCATAATATCACATTGTTCTGTCTCCCTCATAATACCACATTGTTCTGTCTCCCTCATAATATCACATTGTTCTGTCTCCATCATAATATCACATTGTTCTGTCTCCCTCATAATACCACATTGTTCTGTCTCCCTCATAATATCACATTGTTCTGTCTCCCTCATAATATCACATTGTTCTGTCTCCCTCATAATATCACATTGTTCTGTCTCCCTCATAATATCACATTGTTCTGTCTCCCTCATAATATCACATTGTTCTGTCTCCATCATAATATCACATTGTTCTGTCTCCCTCATAATACCACATTGTTCTGTCTCCCTCATAATATCACATTGTTCTGTCTCCCTCATAATATCACATTGTTCTGTCTCCCTCATAATATCACATTGTTCTGTCTCCCTCATAATATCACATTGTTCTGTCTCCCTCATAATATCACATTGTTCTGTCTCCCTCATAATACCACATTGTTCTGTCTCCCTCATAATACCACATTGTTCTGTCTCCCTCATAATATCACATTGTTCTGTCTCCCTCATAATATCACATTGTTCTGTCTCCCTCATAATATCACATTGTTCTGTCTCCCTCATAATATCACATTGTTCTGTCTCCCTCATAATATCACATTGTTCTGTCTCCCTCATAATACCACATTGTTCTGTCTCCCTCATAATACCACATTGTTCTGTCTCCCTCATAATATCACATTGTTCTGTCTCCCTCATAATATCACATTGTTCTGTCTCCCTCATAATATCACATTGTTCTGTCTCCCTCATAATATCACATTGTTCTGTCTATCTCATAATATCACATTGTTCTGTCTCCCTCATAATATCACATTGTTCTGTCTCCCTCATAATATCACATTGTTCTGTCTCCCTCATAATATCACATTGTTCTGTCTCCCTCATAATATCACATTGTTCTGTCTCCCTCATAATATCACATTGTTCTGTCTCCCTCATAATATCACATTGTTCTGTCTCCCTCATAATACCACATTGTTCTGTCTCCCTCATAATACCACATTGTTCTGTCTCCCTCATAATACCACATTGTTCTGTCTCCCTCATAATACCACATTGTTCTGTCTCCCTCATAATATCACATTGTTCTGTCTCCCTCATAATATCACATTGTTCTGTCTCCCTCATAATATCACATTGTTCTGTCTCCCTCATAATACCACATTGTTCTGTCTCCTCATAATATCACATTGTTCTGTCTCCCTCATAATATCACATTGTTCTGTCTCCCTCATAATATCACATTGTTCTGTCTCCCTCATAATACCACATTGTTCTGTCTCCCTCATAATATCACATTGTTCTGTCTCCCTCATAATATCACATTGTTCTGTCTCCCTCATAATACCACATTGTTCTGTCTCCCTCATAATATCACATTGTTCTGTCTCCCTCATAATACCACATTGTTCTGTCTCCCTCATAATATCACATTGTTCTGTCTCCCTCATAATATAATATCACATTGTTCTGTCTCCCTCATAATACCACATTGTAATCATTGTCTCCCTCATAATATCACATTGTTCTGTCTCCCTCATAATACCACATTGTTCTGTCTCCCTCATAATATCACATTGTTCTGTCTCCCTCATAATATCACATTGTTCTGTCTCCCTCATAATATCACATTGTTCTGTCTCCCTCATAATATCACATTGTTCTGTCTCCCTCATAATATCACATTGTTCTGTCTCCCTCATAATATCTGTCTCCCTCAAAATCACATCAAAATATGACATTGCAGCAGAGGGCATTCAGAATTCAGAGAAAGTCCTCCATTCAATCTCATAGGACAGGGGTTCTCGCCATGCGGCATGAACATCACATTACTCATCCAGCCGTTCCTGCAGGGAATAACTTAGAACGCAGCGTGTCCAGATTCTCTTATTGTCTCTGTTAGTTGGATCACATTGGTATAATCCTGGAACAGTGGGGAGGGAAGCCACATTACGGTACACACACACACATACACACACATATATACACACATATACACACACACACACACACACACACACACACACACACACACACACACACACACACACACACACACACACACACACACATACACATACACATACACACATACACACACATACACATACACACACACACACATACACACTCACACATACACACACACACACACACGCGCACGCACACACATACACACACACACACGCCATGCACACGCACCATGCACACACATACACTTTCATCCTGGGGAATAAACCATTGGTATCATTCCTATGGTCCTCCTAGCCACATCACTAGCTGATGTAACAAGGTGATGACAGACTGAAAAACAAGATGAGAAATCACTACAAAGATTTACAGGTATATGTTGAAAATGTTGTCTGTCTCACTGTTAACATGAAGAATAAACCCAAACAGATGTACATGTCCTGATGGATTCCAGAAGTTCAAATTACAACATGGACTGGGACAGGGGAGAGTGGCGAGGGGAGAGGGGAGAGGGGAGAGGGGCGAGAGGCGAGAGGGGAGAGAAGCAAGAGGTGAGAGGGGAGAGAGGCGAGGGGAGGGGGGAGAGGGGAGAGGGATGAGGGGAGAGAGGTGAGAGGGGAGAGAAGCTAGAGGTGAGAGGGGAGAGGGGCGAGAGGGGAGAGAAGCAAGAGTTGAGAGGGGAGAGAGGCGAGGGGAGGGGGAGAGGGGAGAGGGAGGAGGGGAGAGGGGAGAGGGAGGAGGGGAGAGGGAGGTGGGGAGAGGGGAGAGGGGAGAGAGGGGAGAGAAGCAAGAGGTGAGAGGGGAGAGAGGTGAGGGGAGGGGGTAGAGGGGAGAGGGAGGAGGGGAGAGGGGAGAGGGAGGAGGGAGGAGGGAGGAGGGGAGAGGGGAGAGGCGAGAGGGAGGAGGGGAGAGGGGAGAGGAATGAGGGAAGAGGGAAGAGGGATGAGGGAAGAGGGGAGAGGCGAGAGAGTCGAGGGGAGAGGGAGGAGGGGAGAGGGGAGAGGTGAGAGGCGAGAGAGTCGAGGGGAGAGGGAGGAGGGGAGAGGCGAAGGGAGAGGGGGAGGTGAGATGGGCGAGTGAAGGAAGAGGGAAGAGGGGGGAGAGGTGAGAGGGGGAGGTGAGATGGGCGAGTGAAGGGAGAGGGGAGAGAGGGGAGAGGGGAGAGGGGAGAGGTGAGAGGGAGAGGTGAAATGGGAGAGAGGGGAGAGGGGAGAGGGGGGAGAGGTGAGAGGGGGAGGTGAGATGGGAGAGAGGGGAGAGGGGAGAGGGGGGAGAGGTGAGAGGGGGAGGTGAGATGGGGGAGGGGAGAGGGGAGAGGGGAGAGGGGGGAGAGGTGAGAGGGGGAGGTGAGATGGGCGAGTGAAGGGAGAGGGGAGAGAGGGGAGAGGGGAGAGGGGAGAGGGGAGAGGTGAGAGGGAGAGGTGAGATGGGAGAGAGGGGAGAGGGGAGAGGGGGGAGAGGTGAGAGGGGGAGGTGAGATGGGAGAGAGGGGTGAGGGGAGAGGGGGGAGAGGTGAGAGGGGGAGGTGAGATGGGAGAGAGGGGAGAGGGGAGAGGGGGGAGAGGTGAGAGGGGGAGGTGAGATGGGAGAGAGGGGAGAGGGGAGAGGGGGGAGAGGTGAGAGGGGGAGGTGAGATGGGAGAGAGGGGAGAGGGGAGAGGGGGGAGAGGTGAGAGGGGGAGGTGAGATGGGAGAGAGGGGAGAGGGGAGAGGGGGGAGAGGTGAGAGGGGGAGGTGAGATGGGCGAGTGAAGGGAGAGGGGAGAGAGGGGAGAGGGGAGAGGGGAGAGGGGAGAGGTGAGAGGGAGAGGTGAGATGGGAGAGTGAAGGGAGAGGGGAGAGGGGGGAGAGGTGAGAGGGGGAGGTGAGATGGGCGAGTGAAGGGAGAGGGGAGAGAGGGAAGTGAGGGATATAAAGAGAAAGAAAGACACATGGCACCAACAGAATGGAGGGAAGGAGGAAAAGAGAGTGAGAGTGAGTTAGAGGATTGATGATGGAGGGAGGGAGGGAGGGAGGGAGGGAGGGAGGGAGGGAGGGAGGGAGGGAGGGAGGGAGGAGGGACATGCAGTCAGATGAGATAACCAATCTGGCTTTAAAGAGGTTGGGAGGTTTCCTAAATCTGACAGAGGTATGGGGTCTGGAGACTGAGAGGAGTGGAGAAGGTGTGTGTGTGTGTGTGCGCGTGTATCTGTATATACAGTATATATAATGATGTGTGTGTAATGGTGTGTGTGTGTAATGATCTGTATGTGTATTTACAGTATATATAATGATCTGTATGTGTATATACAGTATATATAATGATCTGTATGTGTATATACAGTATATATAATGATCTGTATGTGTATTTACAGTATATATAATGATCTATATGTGTATTTACAGTATATATAATGATCTGTATGTGTATTTACAGTATATATAATGATCTGTATGTGTATATACAGTATATATAATGATCTGTATGTGTATATACAGTATATATAATGATCTGTATGTGTATTTACAGTATATATAATGATCTAATGTGTATTTACAGTATATATAATGATCTGTATGTGTATTTACAGAATATATAATGATCTGTATGTGTATTTACAGTATATATAATGATCTAATGTGTATTTACAGTATATATAATGATCTGTATGTGTATTTACAGTATATATAATGATCTGTATGTGTATTTACAGAATATATAATGATCTGTATGTGTATATATAGTATATATAATGATCTGTATGTGTATTTACAGTATATATAATGATCTGTATGTGTATATACAGTATATATAATGATCTGTAGGTGTATATACAGTATATATAATGATCTGTAGGTGTATATACAGTATATATAATGATCTGTAGGTGTATATACAGTATATATAATGATCTGTAGGTGTATATACAGTATATATAAGTTATACAAGAACTGGTGAACAGGAGTCAACTATTGGCATGGAAGCCCCTCCAGTAGGCCTTGCATAGCAATCAACCAGACAAGACCTGCTCCATGTAAAGAACCCCTGCATCACCCCTCTGTATCCATGTACAGTAAAGATCTGAGACCTGACCATCTCTGATCCACTGGCCACACCACCACAAATCCACCTGGAAGCACTCAGTCAGTCAGTCAGTCAGTCAGTCAGTCAGTCAGTCAGTCAGTCAGTCAGTCCCTAATATGCAACCAGGGCTTCTTTTTTCTGATTTGATTTCTAATTCAATTTCATTTGTTGAGCCTTTAAAAACGTTCTATCCGCATCAGTACCATCCGTATATTGCTCTTTTCCAAGTGAAAGACCTCGCATTGCAGGGAAATGAGTGGTGGGATGTTGTTAAATGGATGTGTGGTGGCGGGCGAGGCGAGGGAGAGTGTGAGAGGCGAGAGGCGAGAGGCGAGAGGCGAGAGGCATGGGTGCTGCCAACCACATCTATCCACAGCCCAGAAGGAAATATTACCAAGCTGTTTGTCCTCACCTCCGTAATTCTTCCCAAAAGGTACAGAAGCACTTATTGAGCTAGCGGATACACACAACTCAAGTATGCAGGGACAGAAACGTCAGCTGGTCGTCATTTAACTAGTGTGCTTGCTTCAGCAAGAAGTATCCCGCTATTGGCTGATACTTATTTACACATTGGAGATGGACTCCAACAGCCTGCTGGTAGGTGCTGGTAATGAATTAGATATGTGTGCATTATACAATAATGACTTGGTACTGATTGCACATCAGCTGCGACTTTGTATTTAGTATAGTAAGCACACAATAAACCATCTAGACAAGACCATCATTGTTAGTAATGACTGTGTTTACAAACACTCGATACACACGTTTTGGATGAGGAACATTTACAGTAACTGTTGACAGCTAAGCTAACCGAAGGAGCAATTGTTATTTTCCCAGAATGCTGCACACACTAAGTGAATGGGTGGGGGAAACTAAATGAATGAACAAACAAAGGGGAAACTATTTCTGACAATCTTGGCTGCCTGTCACTCTTGTTTACGAAACAGGCAGAAGAACACATCGCTCCTCATTCAGAGTTAATCATTTTAACGTTGGAATGAAACGATAAGGAGGAGATTGTTAATAAAGGGGAAGAAGACAAGGCCATTTGTCTTGGGCTGATGTGAAACAGCTGTATCCCTGAGGCAGCTCTCTCTGTTGTAGCCTTGAAGTCTGCACTTTTTAAAGTCCAGTTTCTTCTTGTTCAAAGCCATCTACTGTATGTGATTACACAGTGGAATAGAGGTCAGCTTGATGGGCTTGTTGACCAGAATAGGTCAATAACGTCACAAAGCACACTGTATGTGTACACTGTATGTGTACACTGTATGTGCACACTGTATGTGCA
The DNA here is from genome assembly GCF_045791955.1 of Oncorhynchus clarkii lewisi. Lineage (NCBI taxonomy): Eukaryota > Metazoa > Chordata > Actinopteri > Salmoniformes > Salmonidae > Oncorhynchus > Oncorhynchus clarkii. Next base: position 114,487 of record NW_027261114.1, read on the forward strand.
CACTGTATGTGTACACTGTATGTGCACACTGTATGTGTACACTGTATGTGTACACTGTATGTGTATGACACATGTACACTCCTAGAAAAAAAGGTGCTATCTAGAGCCAAAAAGGGTTCTTCTGCTGTTTCCACAGGAGAACCCTTTGAAGAACCCCTTTTGGTTCCAGGTAGAACCCCTTTGGTTCCAAGTAGAACCCATTTGGTTCCAGGTAGAACCATTTTTGAACATTGAACCCAAAATAATTCTACCTGGAACCAAAAATGGTTACCTACTCTACTGTGCTCAACATACTGTGCTTTCTTGCTATGTGCATAGATACCTGCTTCAGTGCCAAGAAGGGAAGCAGAAACCAGAAGTCATGAGTGACTGGCTTCAGCAAGTCCAGGAGGAATTCTGGCTGGATATAATAAATTAATTCAGACCCCCCCCCCCACACACACACACACACACACACACACACACACACACACACAAGTCATCATTGCATGTGATAGACAGTAGCCTGACTGACACTGGTCTCACGTGACGAGGAAAGGAAAGCTATCAGTGGTCTCTCAGTGTGGATGTGGCTGTCTGATGGACAGTCCAGGTAACAGAATCAATCCCCCAGGCACACATGTCAAACTCATTCCACGGAGGGCTGAGTTTCTGCACGTTTTTGTACTTGATTGTTGAATTCTGGTCACAAATTAGTGAGGAACTCCTCTCAACTGGTTGTCTAGGCCTTAATTGAAAAGCAAAAACAAAAACCCACAGACACTAGGCCATCCATGGAATCAGTTTGACACCCTGCCCCAGGGGAACCAACATCAGACATTCAGAAACTCCTCTTGCTCAAAGCAGGTGTGATCCATGAGCAGAGTGATAACATTGATCATCATAGCAGATGACGATTTGATATGTATTTTTACTGCAGAGGGGCTGGTGATGCCTGATGTCTTCAGCAAGGGAAAGGGTGTGACTTCCAACACCAACCCACAATCTGCAGTCATATGATCTGAGAAAAATGTGAGAAATGAATGTGTATACTGTATGTGAATGCACTGCTTTAAATGCATCCTTGGCACATATATCTCTATATACAGTGCCTGGCGAAAGTATTCGGCCCCCTTGAACTTTGCGACCTTTTGCCACATTTCAGGCTTCAAACATAAAGATATAAAACTGTATGTTTTTGTGAAGAATCAACAACAAGTGGGACACAATCATGAAGTGGAACGACATTTATTTGATATTTCAAACTTTTTTAACAAATCAAAAACTGAAAAATTGGGCGTGCAAAATTATTCCCTTTACTTTCAGTGCAGCAAACTCTCTCCAGAAGTTCAGTGAGGATCTCTGAATGATCCAATGTTGACCTAAATGACTAATGATGATAAATACAATCCACCTGTGTGTAATCAAGTCTCCGTATAAATGCACCTGCACTGTGATAGTCTCAGAGGTCCGTTAAAAGCGCAGAGAGCATCATGAAGAACAAGGAACACACCAGGCAGGTCCGAGATACTGTTGTGAAGAAGTTTAAAGCCGGATTTGGATACAAAAAGATTTCCCAAGCTTTAAACATCCCAAGGAGCACTGTGCAAGCGATAATATTGAAATGGAAGGAGTATCAGACCACTGCAAATCTACCAAGACCTGGCCGTCCCTCTAAACTTTCAGCTCATACAAGGAGAAGACTGATCAGAGATGCAGCCAAGAGGCCCATGATCACTCTGGATGAACTGCAGAGATCTACAGCTGAGGTGGGAGACTCTGTCCATAGGACAACAATCAGTCGTATATTGCACAAATCTGGCCTTTATGGAAGAGTGGCAAGAAGAAAGCCATTTCTTAAAGATATCCACAAAAAGTGTTGGTTAAAGTTTGCCACAAGCCACCTGGGAGACACACCAAACATGTGGAAGAAGGTGCTCTGGTCAGATGAAACCAAAATTTAACTTTTTGGCAACAATGCAAAACGTTATGTTTGGCGTAAAAGCAACACCCTGAACTCACCATCCCCACTGTCAAACATGGTGGTGGCAGCATCATGGTTTGGGCCTGCTTTTCTTCAGCAGGGATAGGGAAGATGGTTAAAATTGATGGGAAGATGGATGGAGCCAAATACAGGACCATTCTGGAAAAAAACCTGATGGAGTCTGCAAAAGACCTGAGACTGGGACGGAGATTTGTCTTCCAACAAGACAATGATCCAAAACATAAAGCAAAATCTACAATGGAATGGTTCAAAAATAAACATATCCAGGTGTTAGAATGGCCAAGTCAAAGTCCAGACCTGAATCCAATCGAGAATCTGTGGAAAGAACTGAAAACTGCTGTTCACAAATGCTCTCCATCCAACCTCACTGAGCTCGAGCTGTTTTGCAAGGAGGAATGGGAAAAAATGTCAGTCTCTCGATGTGCAAAACTGATAGAGACATACCCCAAGCGACTTACAGCTGTAATTGCAGCAAAAGGTGGCGCTACAAAGTATTAACTTAAGGGGGCTGAATAATTTTGCACGCCCAATTTTTCAGTTTTTGATTTGTTAAAAAAGTTTGAAATATCCAATAAATGTCGTTCCACTTCATGATTGTGTCCCACTTGTTGTTGATTCTTCACAAAAAAATACAGTTTTATATCTTTATGTTTGAAGCCTGAAATGTGGCAAAAGGTCGCAAAGTTCAAGGGGGCCGAATACTTTCGCAAGGCACTGTATCTCAAATATAGCTTGAATACAGCTAACTGACAGTCAGTTGTTGGAGGGCTCGTTTGACTGCTGTTTAGCGGAGTCGTAATGAGTCAGAATAAAAATTCCACAGCATCTGTTAAGCTGGAGCCATATGCTACAATGGGCAGAACAAAGCCAATTCAGGCAGGGACTCAGAAGTTCAAACTGTTTATGAATACGTTCTGCACTCACTCACTCACTCACTCACTCACTCACTCACTCACTCACTCACACACACACACACACACACACACACACACACACACACACACACACACACACACACACACACACACACACACACACACACACACACACACACACACACACGCGCACACACGCACACAGGAAGGGAGGAATTGTATGAAGCAGATGCTCTATGATCGGTCTATTAACTATACAGCTTTGTTATCCTAAATACAGCCCCTTCGCTAGCACTCTTTATACATCTGGCTATAAAAGAGTTATGCTATTGTAATTATTCCCCCAAAAAGATAGGGATTTCATTTCAGATGTTTAGTGGATTTCATCTGGACTACAAAAACCATTTAGAGAACTCTCCCTCCCTCCCTGGTAGTAGCTAACTTGCTAATGTGTGCTATGAGTGAGGTGAGCTGTCTGCCCTGTGAATGGCGGGGGTTTTGAGTGGCAGTGCTGTGCCAGTGTGTGGTGGGTCAGGGGGTTAGTGGGCACCGCTGGGCTGTGGTAACAAGTTGAAAGCCTTGCCCTGAGCCTGGAGCGTGGGTGTAATGACCCGTGGCATGTTGTCTCTTGCCTCTAGGTGCCATAACTAATTGGTGCTGCATTCTCTGAAAAGGGTATGTCTCCCTCTTTCCCTTTTTTACCTCACTATCTCCCTCCATTTCTGTCTTTCTTTACTCACTATCTCCCTCCATTTCTGTCTTTCTTTACTCACTATCTCTCACTCCCTCTCTTTACTCTCTGGGTTGAAGGATGGTAGTCCCATTCCCTCCATTTCTTTGAAATCTAAAAGATGCGTGTGTGCGTGCGTGCGTGCGTGTGTGTGTGTGTGTGTGTGTGGCAGAGAGACAGAGAATGAAAGTGAGGACTTTTTCCAATTCAAATCTGCCATCTGCAACGATTGGATTCTGGCCCATGATTAAAGATGGGCTACTGTCACGCTCTCCTTAATGACTGAGACCCTATGAATGCAGCACACTGCATGAAATGCCAAAGAGCCTACTGTCTGGCACCTTGCAGGGGCTTGATACTTGCCCAGGAGCCAAGCGTACCTGCTGTGGCATCTGTGTGCTCAGAGGCACGGGACTCTGGGCCCGGCTCGCTGGACTGTGCCAGCAGGCATCATGCTTCAATGCTGGTTAGGCAAGACCCAGTTTCATCATGTATGTCCTTTGTCGTGAGACCATTGTGTGCTTGCAGTGCCCATTTAGGCTTACCCAAACATGTATATTTATAGACATAGTAGATGAACTCCTGGTGCTGTTTTGATTTGGACGGTCAGTATTTGAGCAGTAAGCCAGGAGTTTGTTATGTCAAGGTCAGGAGGTAAACATGACTGGCACACACACACCGACACCGACACACACACACTGACATACACACAGACACAGACCCATACACCCCCCCCCCCCCCCCCCCCCCCCCCACACACACACACACACACACACCGACACACCGACACACACACATACACATAATTAAACTCAGTTCAGAGTGCCAACTCTCTTCATTGAAGTCTCTAGTTCATCCAGATAATGCCTTGGGTTCTGCAATGTAGTTCAATGTAATGCAGTTACATTTTATAAGTCTGTCATGTCAACGTTAATGTTTTTAAATGTATGTCAACTGTAAAGTCTTTTTGTCCATAATGTCTTTCTCATTATGTATCAGACCCCAGGAAGACTAGCTGTCACCATTTGTGTCAGCTAATGGGGATCCTAATAAAATCTCAAATGTGTTTGATTAGCACAGAGCCAGCTGCTCAGAGCAAACATTCTCTCCCCCATACATGGGGATATGATGAGGGAGGGAGAGAGAGAGAGGAGAGAGGGGAAGAGAAGAGATGTGAGGTGCTCTCAGGCATCTGTATACCCAGGCTAATGCTGCCACCAAGAGGATAAACACAGAACTGCTGTTTTAATTAAGCACCATCGGTAGAGGAACCACCCCTACACTCCTAGTCATTGGTCTCGACCCCCAACACACTTATCTAAAAGGATTGGAGAGATGTAAGCAATATGAAAGATTTTACCCATTTCTAATAGAGGGCAAGGTGGGCACTGGGCAGTTGACATGTGAAGAGCAGCGGAGGACAACAGCAGGAGACATACTCACAGTTTCTCCCCATCCCTTGCTCTAGTGTCTTGAACGAGGTAAACAGTGCTAAAACTCCCTCTGCCCAATCTCTGTAGGATGCTGTATCTTTTGGCAATCAGGTCGCCGGGGACAGGAGTTATAAGAGTGGAGGGGCAGTGGACATGGCAGGATGAATGGGCTTCTAGCTCCTCAAACTTGGGCATCTTGTTGCGGGATTCTTACAGGAGAATTAACTGCAAAATTCAGCAAAACACAAACATGTTGCTTTTCCTTATTTTATGCACGTTTTCCCAATTCAGATGAAAATTAATAAATACATATTTTACAGGGGAGACAGAGTCAGATAGCAGCACGTCGCACTTGTTACAGTGTAGGATTACTGAAAGCAGAGTCCTGGATAGCTTATTCTATTTCACTATTGCTACTTTGTCAAACAAACTCACCTGTTTGCAGATAGGTGTTGGCTATTTCCACCAGTTTAAAACATCCATAGCCTACTGTATTAACTTCCGTGTTTACTCTTGTTCCTATGGTAATAGGAAACCTATTGTCTCCCTTTCATTATATCCTTTTATTTCACCAGGTGTCAGTAAAGAGCCTTCTGATGTGAAGGCCTGTTTGGGACAGGGAGTTTTAGTCTCAATTCTCATGATACTGCATTTGACCAGAAGACTGACTACACGTATACTCTATTCTCTTCTAACGTGGAACGGAGTTGTATGAGACATCTGTAGGCTGGCTAACTAACCTAAATCATATTCTTCAAGAATATAGTCAATTACTTTTTCCACATTTTGTTATGTTACAGCCTTATTCTAAAATGTATTAAATAGTTTTTCCCCCTCAATCTGCACACAATACTCCATAATGACAAAGCAAAAACTGGCTTAGAATTGTTAGCAAATGTATTACAAATAAAAAACGTAAATATCACATTTACATAAGTATTCAGACCCTTTTCTCAGTACTTTGTTGAAGCACCTTTGGCAGAGATTACAGCCTCGAGTCTTCTTAAGTATGACGCTACAAGCGTGGCACACCTGTATTTGGGAAGTTTCTCCCATTCTTCTCTGCAAATCCTCTCAAGCTCTGCCAGGTTGGATGGGGAGCATTGCTGCTCAATTATTTTCAGGTCTCTCCAGAGATGTTCGATCGGGTTCAAGTCCGGGCTCTGGCTGGGCCACTCAAGGACATTCAGAGACTTGTCTTGAAGCTCTCCTGCGTTGTCTTGGCTGTGTGCTTAGGGTCGTTGTCCTGTTGGAAGGTGAACCAAACATTTACTCAATTTTAGAATGTGGAAAAGGTCAAGGGGTCTGACTACTTTCCCGAATGCACTGTAGATAGACCTACTATTATTATTATTAAAATGAGCCTTGCATTGCAGTCTGGTCTCATAGACTAGATGTAACATAGTAAAAGTAAATCTGGGATGCTCAGATTAGTATGATATATTATGTTTGGTATGGTTACATAAGACATATGGTTATTTAAAGTAGGATGGTTGGTAGGGCTGGATGGATGGGTGGGTGTATAACGTGAAAGTCTAGCAACCCAAAGGTTGCGAGTTTGAATCTCATCACGGACAACTTTAGCATTTTAGCTAATTAGCTCATTTTAAACTGCTAGCAACTACACCACGGGACCACCGAGTGTTGAAGCGCGTAAGCTTTAAAAATTGTCTGTCCTCAGTTGCAACACTCACTACCGAATTCCAAACTGCCTCTGGAAGCAATGTCAGCACAAGAACTGTTCGTCGAGAGCTTCACTAAATGGGTTTCCATGGCTGAACAGCCGCACACAAGCCTGAGATTACCATCTGCAATGCCAAGCGTCAGCTGGAGTAGTGTAAAGCTCAGAGCCATTGAACTCTGGAGCAGTGGAAATGCTTTCCCTGGAGTGATAAATCACGCTTCATCACCTGGCAGTCCGACGGACAAATCTGGGTTTGGCGGATACCAGGAGAATGCTACCTTCCCCAATGCATAGTGACAACTGTAAAGTTTGACTGGCCTGCACAGAACTTGACTGGCCTGCACAGAGCGCTGACCTCAACCCCATCGAACACCTTTGGGATGAATTGGATGCCAATTGCGAGCCAGGCCTAATTTCCCAACATCAGTGCCTGACCTCACTAATGCTCTTGTGGATGAATTGAAGTAAATCCCCGCAGCAATGTTCCAACATCTAATGGAAAGCCTTCCTAGAAGAGTGGAGGCTGTTATAGCAGCAAAGTGGGGATTGACTCTATATTAATGTCCATTATTTTGGAATGAGATGTTCGACAAGCAGGTGTCCACATAATTTTGGTAATGTAATGTACTTAGCATGTTAGCTAACCCTTCCCCTTACCCTAACCGTAGCTAACCTAACCGTAGCTAACCTAACCCTAACTCCTAAACTTAACCCCAACCCCTAACTCCTAGCCTAGCTAACGTTAGCCAGCTAGCCAGCTCGCCACCTGGCTAGAATTTGTAACATATCATACATTTTACTAATTCTTAACATATAGTTTGTTTTGCAAATTCGTAACATATAATACGAATTGTAATTCGTAACATATCATACGAAATGGGTGATGGACATCCACAAATTAATACATACCACACTGAAACATAACATATCATACTAAATTAAGAGTCTCAAATGTATGTATAGAGTAATACGAAATGCTCTGAGACCAGGTTGCAGTGTAGCAGAAAATATCCCAGATTGTGCAACGCTTTCATTGGCCTGTTGATTTTCTTCCAGTTGTGGCGCTATAGTTCTGCCACCGTAAAAGCCTGAGAACGAGGAGTGTAGCCTACCGCAGAACATAGGAGACGTTTTACTTTACCACATCTCGACTCGTGAGCTGACCGTTTTAAAGATATCATGTTCGTTTGAGGGAGAAAGCGGATTCCACACTGATGTTACGGTAAAGGCAAATTGGTTGAAATTGGTTGTTTAATTGTGGCAGGGATCTAGATGTAAATGTATTGCTATGCTAATTTCGGAGTGACTGGATTGAGTGAACGGTTTTTGGGTTGAGAACTCGCGTCAGTGTTTTTCGTTAGTAAAATGTTAAATGCAGATGTTACTTACGTTGTTGCCTTACAGATGTTTCCGTCGAGAAACATCTGGATGACAAAAATAATGCCTCAATAGAAAATATTGAGAATGTTCATTTGAGAATTAGGCTACATTCAATGTCCCTACTCTTTAAAAATCACATTAATACACGTTCAATGACCATCTCTTTTCAGGATATTCAATTGGATAGTCACTCAGTGTTATTTAACACGCCTGTTGCCCTGTTGAATTGAGGCTATAACAGAACACTGTAAATCAATGGCCGGTGTTGTTCTCAGGCCAGGCATCTTTTTAAGTAGACCTACAGTTAAAAAGCTGGAGATCTACATATTCTCTCTCACACACACTAACTACCTTTACCTTGATCTCCTGGTTCAAAGTCGAGTTCGGTTTGTAAAGAGAAACAGTATACCCAAACCTCTTTCTTTCACCTCTAATTTGTTTGAGTTTTACAAAGATGCAAGGGGGTAGGTACTCGTTTGGGGAAAGCATTTCCTTGTCTGGTCATTTACCAGTATTTTATAAGACTGTGAACTAATATGATTACCAGTACATCAAAGCATAGTTGAGATCTTACTCAACCTAGTTGAATTCCATGCTAATACTGATGACTTTAATCAAAATAAAAGTTTAATTATTAATCAATCTCCTATTGAAACCATCATGTTGCACAGGGCTCTTAGGTCTTGTACAGTGGGGCAAAAAAAGTATTTAGTCAGTTACCAATTGTGCAAGTTCTCCCACTTAAAAAGATGAGGCCTGTAGTTTTCATCATAGGTGCATATCAACTATGACAGACAAAATGAGAAAAAAAATCTAGAAAATCACATTGTAGGATTTTTTATGAATTTATTTGCAAATTATGGTGGAAAATAAGTATTTGGTCACCTACAAACAAGCAAGATTTCTGGCTCTCACAGACCTGTAACTTCTTTAAGAGGCTCCTCTGTCCTCCACTCGTTACCTGTATTAATGGCACCTGTTTGAACTTGTTATCAGTATAAAAGACACCGGTCCACAACCTCAAACAGTCACACTCCAAACTCCACTATGGCCAAGACCAAAGAGCTGTCAAAGGACACCAGAAACAAAATTGTAGACCTGGGAAGACTGAATCTGCAAAAGGTAAGCAGCTTGGTTTGAAGAAATCAACTGTGGGTGCAATTATTAGGAAATGGAAGACATACAAGACCACTGATAATCTCCCTAGATCTGGGGCTCCACGCAAGATCTCACCCCGTGGGGTCAAAATGATCACAAGAACAGTGAGCAAAAATCCCAGAACCACACGGGGGGACCTAGTGAATGACCTGCAGAGGGCTGGGACCAAAGTAACAAAGCCTACCATCAGTAACACACTACGCCGCCAGGGACTCAAATCCTGCAGTGCCAGACGTGTCCCCCTGCTTAAGCCAGTACATGTCCAGGCCCGTCTGAAGTTTGCTATAGAGCATTTGGATGATCCAGAAGAAGATTGGGAGAATGTCATATGGTCAGATGAAACCAAAATATAACTTTTTGGTAAAAACTCAACTCGTCGTGTTTGGAGGACAAAGAATGCTGAGTTGCATCCAAAGAACACCATACCTACTGTGAAGCACGGGGGTGGAAACATCATGCTTTGGGGCTGTTTTTCTGCAAAGGGACCAGGACGACTGATCCGTGTAAAGGAAATAATGAATGGGGCCATGTATCGTGATATTTTGAGTGAAAACCTCCTTCCATCAGCAAGGGCATTGAAGATGAAACGTGGCTGGGTCTTTCAGCATGACAATGATCCCAAACACACCGCCCGGGCAACGAAGGAGTGGCTTCGTAAGAAGCATTTCAAGGTCCTGGAGTGGCCTAGATCTCAACCCCATAGAAAATCTTTGGAGGGAGTTGAAAGTCCGTGTTGCCCAGCAACAGCCCCAAAACATCACTGCTCTAGAGGAGATCTGCATGGAGGAATGGGCCAAAATACCAGCAACAGTGTGTGAAAACCTTGTGAAGACTTACAGAAAACGTTTGACCTCTGTCATTGCCAACAAAGGGTATATAACAAAGTATTGAGACACTTTTGTTATTGACCAAATACTTATTTTCCACCATAATTTGCAAATAAATTCATTAAAAATCCTACAATGTGATTTTCTGGATTTTTTTTCTTTCTCATTTTGTCTGTCATAGTTGAAGTGTACCTATGATGAAAATTACAGGCCTCTCTCATCTTTTTAAGTGGGAGAACTTGCACAATTGGTGGCTGACTAAATACTTTTTTGCCCCACTGTATGTCACAGTCCTAAATGTCTGTCTTTCATCCTGAATCAAATCTGTTTGTAAGACTGACTGGTCAATGTAGCTTACATTATATAAGGATTTGGTGACAGTTGAATATTGTTAACGGTGACTGGATGGAGGAGAGAATCCCTGTAGTATGCCTGCAGCTCTTTTCTGAGGGACAGTTGACCCGGGTCCTGATCTTTCAGTGGGTGTTGCCATTATGACAGGAAGTCCCTTGCCACTGCAGCGTGAATCCCTTGTCTTGCATGACTGTCACAGACAGGAAGTGATAAGTAAGTGTGTGGGGGACGCATGTTGACTGACAGCAAATAGGCCTGTAGAGATGTAGGCCTATTTGGCATGGGGATGCTGAAATGTAGAAATTAACATGCCCATAATACTGTATCTGAATTGATTGTGCTATTCTAGCAGGTGGAGATTGTTTCACTTCCTATACCTTGTCAGCGTTCAACTAATGGAATCTGGTTTTGACTCAACAGGCCCTACAGTACCTGAGGCAGTGGAAATCTGGGGAGACGAGCATCCACAGGATTCAGTGAGAGGGAAGAGGTGACATTCTAAACGTTAAGAGAAAGGAATAGAACCGGACTTGGCACTGAGCCTTGGGGGACACCCATCTTTTTTGGGGACTGGACTGGTTGCAACGCCCTCACCATTCCACCCTAAGCGGCGTTCTTGTTCTCCAACACGTCCTCCTCTGCCTGCAGGGCATCCAGAGAACCAGGGCCTCCGAACCCACTCAGAGAAAAGCAGCAGCACAGTAGGGATGAGCGAGTTCTGGCACAAGATTGGCTGCTGCGTGGTGGCCAAACCTCCACCGGTGAGTTTGTCCCTTCTGAGAAATTACTGGAACACAGTAACTTTTTAGCTGCCGTGCTAGCCCTGCTTTTACAGCTCCAAGGTCAATGGGTCAAGATGAAGGGTTTGCCTGATTTTTAAGATGTTTACCTGCCTCCCAAGAGTTTGGATATTAGATTGACCACACCACCATATCTACAACTTCACTAGTTGAAGTTAGTTCAGCCATGCCAGCTGTGGATCCTCAAGATGCATGGCATGGGATGACATGGGTATCATTAGCTGATTCTTCAGCCATTCAACAACACTAGTGAGAAGAGAGCCCTCTGCTACTGTCAGTGGCCTGAGAAATAGGCCCGGTAGATGGTGAGGGAGTGGAAGAAGGAATGACTCAGGCCTTTTCTGTTGTTTTGAAGTGGGTGACCCACATAGTCCCGAAGGTCTTCCTATCTGGAGGGCTAGACTTCAGTCCAGACAAAGACTGCTCTGTCATTAGATATTACCTCTTGAATCATGATTAAAAATACGTAGGTTAGGCCGGGTTCAACCTTAGTCTAGCTCATAGACATGTAACTTCATAAAAATAAACACTCCACTATTACCAGATCAGAAAATATCAAGTCTGTCCCAAGCACCCATACACTTTCACCTTGTGTTTAACCTTTAGGGGACTGTAAAACTACTGTTGTAGTCATCACGTCAGTGTCGATGTCGTAGAATTGGCATTAAGTCAAACAAGGAGATTGTATCCCTCCACAGCATGTCTCTATAGTAACTCCAGAACCCTCCCCTAACAATTAATGGGGTCTCTGAGGGGAAGTGGGCTTCTGGCATGTGCTGCTATTGAGCTCATTCTTTTCCCTCCCTTCCTCCTCCCTCCTTTATTTTTAGGTCCTTGTTTATTCTATTGTTGGGACGAGAGAAGGCCAGACTAGAATGTGTGTATAGCATGTGGTGGCATACTAACAAGTGTTACTTCCCAGAAAGGCTTGCTTTGTAAATAGTTTATTTCTGATAACAGTGCAATGTCTACATGTCGTTGGACCTGTGTATAATTTAATTAACATTCTTTTTAGTTTTTATAAATCCCTAATTATTCAAATTAATAATTGCTATGTGGCATTTGCACTATACAGTCAGAATATTGATACTGGTCATGATCCTTAATGTGAAATGGCTCATTCATTCCTGTCAGTTCTGGGTCATCTCTGTCGGCACCCAGCGTAGCCTGTTGTAACAAGTGGGACTTATTCACAGCACTGCTGACAGGTGATGACATGCCCTTACACTGACAGAACTGAACATGCTCTAATAAAACAACTATTAGAGAAGGGGATGTTCAACATTTTACTTACATACATGTCATTTAGCAGACGCTCTTATCCAGAACAACTTACAGGAGCAATTATTGTTAAGTGCCTTGCTCAAGGGCACATCGGGCAGATTTTTCACCTGGTTTGGGGGATTCGAACCAGCGACCTTTCAGTTACTAGCCCAAATCTCTTAACCGCCGCTAGGCTGCCTGACCCACCACTAGGCTGCCTGACCTGCCGCTAGACGGCCTGACCTGCCGCTAGACGGCCTGACCCGCCGCTAGGCTGCCTGACCCGCCACTAGGCTGCCTGACCTGCCGCTAGACGGTCTGACCCGCCACTAGGCTGCCTGACCCGCCGCTAGGCTGCCTGACCCGCCGCTAGGCTGCCTGACCCGCCACTAGGCTGCCTGACCCGCCGCTAGACGGGCTGACCCGCCACTAGGCTGCCTGACTCGCCGCTAGCCTGCCTGACCCGCCGCTAGGCTGCCTGACCCGCCGCTAGTAGTCCTGACCCGCCGCTAGCCTGCCTGACCCGCCGCTAGCCTGCCTGACCCGCCGCTAGGCTGCCTGACCCGCCGCTAGGCTGCCTGACCCGCCGCTAGACTGCCTGACCCGCCGCTAGGCGTCCTGACCCGCCGCTAGGCGTCCTGACCCGCCGCTAGGCTTCCTGACCCGCCGCTAGGCGTCCTGACCCGCCGCTAGGAGTCCTGACCCGCCGCTAGGCGGCCTGACCCGCCACTAGGAGTCCTGACCCGCCACTAGGAGTCCTGACCCGCCGCTAGGCTGCCTGACCCGCCGCTAGACGGCCTGACCCGCCGCTAGGAGTCCTGACCCGCCGCT